>NC_056749.1:748524165-748579165 GCF_019279795.1 Protopterus annectens | reverse complement strand
AAAAAGCCATATGGTTTTTACAATTACAAAATACAAAAGATTTCAGTTTACACACATATATAAAGACATTCAGGTATTTTGCTATTGTGAATCAGATATGTATGTACATTAAAATTGTATGTACAGCTTAGGATCTACAGCTGAAATGTCAAACATAGTATGTACTGAAATTGAATATATACAATTAATAGAGAGATCTAAGTTTAGAGATACATTAGAAATATGTTTGGATGTTATAGGTTCATAGGATGATACTAGGCTATTTGCCCGGAGGCCCTTTTAAGCCTAGCCAAGAATTTTGCCCATGTTCCCACAAAGTCAGCACCTGTTTCCCCTGTCTAACAGGGATACAGGTGGGATCCCGGGGGTGTATTTTCCATTTCCCATCCAATCATCCTGGTTCCTCTTAAAGAGGGCTAGAGAGGTACTATGCTTGACATGGAGAGGGAGTCTATTCCATACATAGGGGAGTCTTTGGGACAGAAATCTATCCTGCCAGCAAGTTCTATTAATGTTACAGACCAGGTTGAGGCCTTGCATGCAGGTTGCGCAAGTGGAGTTTGACTTATGGATATGAAGCAACTCCATCAAGGCTGGGTCTGAGATGGCCTTGTATGCCAGACATCAGTCACATCTGAGCAGTCTGTATGAGACTGAGTGGAACAACAAGGCTTTTAGCCCATCAATATAGGACAGGTGTTTGAGACCTTGGATTTTCCTGGTCAGAAACCTCCGTGGTCTCTCCAGCTGCTGCATGTGCTTGGCAAGGTACATGCCAAAGGGGGCACTGTACTCAATAATGGGTCTGATAAGGGCGGAATACAGGGATGTTATAACCTTCTTGTTCCTGGATGAAATACACTTACTTATGAAGTGGGCCATGTAGAAAACCTTCTGTACAATGGAGGCAACATGGTTAATGGTTGAAAAAAAAATGAGTTTTCAGTAGTCAAGTAAGTAGGTAAGAGTTTTCAGAGGAGGTTGTATTTTTGGATGTTAGTATGTTTGCTTCATAAAGACCATTTTTATGCTATGGAACCAGAGAGATAGAAATGTTAGGTGCAGGGATGGGGAAAGGGAGGACATATATGGGTTAGAAAGAGGTTAATATATATATATATATATATATATATATATATATATATATATATATATATATATATGTATATCTTTATAGATATCTATAAAAATTTTCACCTTACAGAGAGTGCCTAGTTTCCAGTTTGCATTTTGATGATTTGGAGGAGGTGATGATCATATTTGAAATGATCATTAGTTAATATCCTGAGAAGTTTGGTTAGAGAAACACATTCTAGTTTTGTGTTGTTAAATGACAGAATGTGGAATAACGTAGTTTTTAGAGATAAGTAGCATTAGTTTTGTGTTTTTTGGGATTGTGAGTAAGTCTGAGTTATCCATTAAGGATTTACTGGATAAGAAGGCTTGTCAGGTGATGTTTTCAGAGAGGATAGTGTCTGAGCAGAACATATGTTCATAGCATAATTTAATATTGCACTTCTCCTCCTTGTATGGAACTGGAGTTTAGAGTGTTAATAAAGATATTAAAGAGGAGGAGTCCTAGAAGTGATTCCTTGAGACTGCAGACTGAGACTGAAAGAAAACCAGAGTACTCCTGGTGCCATTTAACCACTTATTTCCTATTACATAGGTAGCTGTGAAACCAGGGTTTGAGTACTGAGACCTAGAGAAGCATGTTCATAAAGAAGTTTTTCATGTACAACTGTAACAAATGCTTTTGTTATGTCAAGAAAGATGGCTGACCCTAGTTTGCCATTGTTTCTGTGTTTATTGATGGTGTTGGTAAAGCTAAGGAGGGTGGTTGTA
The DNA here is from genome assembly GCF_019279795.1 of Protopterus annectens. Classification (NCBI taxonomy): domain Eukaryota; kingdom Metazoa; phylum Chordata; order Ceratodontiformes; family Protopteridae; genus Protopterus; species Protopterus annectens. The sequence continues at coordinate 748,577,320 of NC_056749.1, read as the reverse complement.
GTATTATGATAAGGTCAGAATCAGTGTTGAGTGGGAGAGAGGATGTTCTGGTCAGTTAGGTATTTGATTAGTTAGGAGTGTATGCATTTTTCTAAGATAGTTTTGGGAGGATGGCAATTGATGTGTAGTTGTTTAGGTTAGCAGAGTAAGCTTTATGTAGAGGTATGATGTATGATATTTTTTAGATATTAGGGACATAATTTCCTTTTATAGATTGGAGAGTGGGAACTCATCGGTTCTGCTGCTACTTTTCAGTACTCCTGTGGCAATTTTTCAACAGATAGGGTGGTAGGTTTCAGTTTTTATAAGTATTTTTTTGAGGTGGGTACAGTGGTGAGCATGAACTGTGTATTGTTAGTTTGAGGTTCTGGGATAGTGAAAGTTTTTGAAGCATTTTGTTTGTTGAGAGATAGAATTCAGTTTATGAAAAAAGAAGTTATGTACTCATGATAACGTTCCATCTGAGTAGTTGTGCTTCATTTGTCTTCAACCTGTGGGTATTTGGATCTGAGACAGCCACATCACTAGCATCTGATCTGAGCTCCAAGCTCCTCCCCTTACCCATAATGCTCACCTGTCTCCTTCCTTCCCCCGGATCAAGTTTGCTGCTCAGGAAAACACAAGCCCAACCCAAACAGACCTTATCACTAATGGCTCCCAAAAACTATGCCAAACATAAACCAGGAAAGCCACAATAGTGCTCCTCTCCCCAATACAAGGTTAGAACAATAGTGACAAGTCAGGGGGAAGGAGGGAGGGACGGCTGAAGACAAATGAAGTACAACTACTCAGATGGAATATTATGGTGAGTATATAACTTCTTTATCTGAAGTATCTGACTTTATTTGGTCTTCAGCCTGTGGGACAGAGTCTCCAGCTACCAACACTTGGGTGGCCCTGAAGGAAGGATATTCCAGAGCATCGCAGAGCCAAAAGATACAATATCCAACTTGTAATGAGATATGAAGGTATAAGATGAGGACCAAGTAGCTGCAGAACAAATATCATCCAGAGACGCCCTAGACCAAAAGGCCTCTAAAGTAGCCATGGACCCAGTGGAGTGGGCTTTCACTTGACCCTGAGGGGAAATGCCTCTATCAGAATATGCCTGCATGATACATTGGGAAATCCCGCGAGCAATGGTCACTTTAGACACTGGCTTGCCCAGAAAAGGTTTCAAATAAGATACAAACAACTGATCAGATTTGCAAAAAGATTTTGTTCTGTGTAAATAAAACCTCAGTTGTCTATCACATCGAGCAAGTGTAATTTGTATTCACCCCTATTTTGGAAATTTGGAAAGAAACCAGGGAGAATGATAGTTTGATTGATAATAGCTTCCGATGCCACCTTGGGAAGAAAAGAAGGATTAGTACACAGGGAAACCCTGTCCTTATGAAAAACCATGTAAGGAACTTTAATGGGCAATGCTTGACGTTATGATACCTTCTTAGCAAAAGTGATAGCTACCAAAAAGGCAGTTTTCCAAGATAGGAATTGTAAATCTACTGATGCCGTGGGCTCAAAAGGAGGAGACACTAGAGTCTGAAGTACCAAGGTGAGGTCCCAAGGAGGTGTAGGATCTTTCACCAGGGGTCTTATAATGAAGGTACCTTTAAGGAAGTTTTGCAAAGTCTGGAAGAAGCTAGGGAAGCCATGTTTTCCTTCACATGGAAGTTAGGGATGGCAGCCAGTTGGACTTTAACAGTAGAGGAACTAGCACCTTGGTGAGAGATACTCACTAGAAATTCCAGAACTGCCGAAACCAGAGACATGAATGGATCTAGATCCTGTCAAGAGGCCCATATAGAAAACTGTATCAACCTGCTACGATAAATTTTCCTGGTGGAAGACTTGTGAGCCACCACAAAAATGGTTTTAACTGGAGATGATAAACCGGGAGTCCTAATCATTAACGGAACTGGAGCAACCAAGCAGTGAGTTTCAGACTGTCCATGTCTGGGTGAGGAATCCCCGAGGGGTGCGAAATGAGATGCAGAACCGGATCCAAGATCCATGATGGAACTGCCAGGTGAGACCAAAGGGAGGGGAGCTAGACTTGGCGAGGCTAGTATGGGGCAAAGAGGATTACTGAGCTCCCCAACCTGCGAGATTTCTGTAGAAACTTTGGTATGAGAGGTAACGGGGGGGTAAGCATAAAGAAGACCGGGAGGCCAAGCATGAACCAGTATGTCTCTCATGGACTCCCTATGAGGGGGGTTCAGAGCAAAGAACTCACTGTATTTCGCATTGGAAGGAGATGTGAAGAGATCGCAGCAAGGCCAACCCCACATGATGAAGATCTGTTCTGCTACTAAAGGATTCACAGACCACTTGTAAGGCATCAGAATAGTCCTGCTGAGCCTGACCACCAGAATTTTGGACCTTCCCAGAATGTACATTGCCACCAGAAGGTGGCCAGTGGAAATTGCCCATTCCCACACTCTCATGGCCTTGCAACAAAGGGTGTAAGATCTGGTTCCGCCCTGTTTGTTGATATACCAGACTACCGACATGTTGTCTGACTGAATAGTAATAGTCCCTAGAGGAAGACGGGCACGAAGGGCCTGCAATGCTAGAAGAACCACCCTCATCTCCAGGACATCGATATGCAAATTGGTCTTGGAAGGATCACGTGCCATGGACAGTTCTTCCTGAGCAATGCCCCCCCCCCACTCTAGCTGGGAAGTATCCGTGGTCACTGTGGTTGAGGGAAAGAATGGAACAAAGGGGTGTCCCTTGACAAGGTCCGAGGAGAGAATCCACCAGAGAAGAGACTCTCTGCAAGCCCTGGAAATCCTAACTGGATGGGACAAGGATAGGTCAAGTAGGGACCATTAAACTGCTAGCGTCCACTGGAGAACTTACATATGAAGTTGTGCAAAGGGTAGAAGACTGATTGTGGCTGCCATGGAACCCACAGCCTGCAGAACAGTCTCTGATGAAGGAAGATGAGCCTGCAGAATGTAAGAAACATGAAGTCTTAAATTGTGTACCCTTTACAGAGTGAGGAAACCACCATTTGCATGGTGTCCAACCAAGCTCCAATGAAGTCTAGGGTCTGGACTGGAGTCAGTGACGACTTGTTGAGGTTTATGGTAATGCCCAGACTGTTTATTAATACTAGGAAATAATCCCTGGCTTAGCACAGCAGATGCCATCATCACTTTGGTAAACACCCTGAGGGCTGTGGTGAGACCAACAGGGAGGACCCTGAACTGATAATGATTGGCCCCCAGTTGGAAGTGGAGAAACCTGCAAGAGTGCCTGTTCATTTTGATATGATAGTACCCATCCTGGAGGCTGATCGAGCACATCCAGTCTTTTTCCTGCAGGTAAGGCAGGATGGACTGAAGGGTGACCATCCGGAATTTTTCTTTGGATACAGACAGATTCAAGGTGGAAAGATCCAGAATGGGTCTTAGGTCCCCCATCTTCTTGGCACTAAAAAGAACCTGGAATAAATATCTGATCCAGATTGGTCTGGGGGGATGGTTTGGATGGCTCATTTTCTTTGCAGCTTGTCTATTTCTAGTGCTGCTACCTCCCTTTGCATGGGTGGAATGTATGCGAGGTGTATTGATGGGAGAGGTGGCTTTATGAATGGGATACAATAACCTCTGGATATGATTTGCAACATGCAACGGTCTGTTGTTGTGGACTCCCGCTTCATTGAGTGTAGCAAGAGATGACCCCCCACTGCCTCCTGAGAAGAGCAGTTAGGCAGCCCCTCAGGGTTGCTGCATGGGCCTGTCCGAGAATGGTTCTCATGACCCAACATTCCTCGGACCCCTCTGCCTCTGGGCCAGCGCCTATCATAACCCACTCTGTCTCTGGGGAAGATGAGTCCTGAGTGTCCTGGGAGATCTGAGATTTCTGGAACCACATCTTCTTTGCCCTTCACTGATTCCTAGAAAAGGATTTTTGAGGGGCAAAAAAGTGGATCCCGATGGCAGACAGTGTCTTCCCATCCTTCTCACTCTGAACCAATGTGTCATGCACAGACTTCCCAAACAGGGAAGAACCATCATAGGGGGCATTAGCAAAGGACACATTGAAGGGTTCTGAGAATTGACACAGCCAGTGAAGATGGGGGACCTAAGACCCATTCTGGATCTTTCCACCTTGAATCTGTCTGTATCCAAAGAAAAATTCCGGATGGTCACCCTCATAGCAACGCCGGACCTGAGTTGAATGAGATGCAGAACCGGATCCAAGATCCATGATGGAACTGCCAGGTGAGACCAAAGGGAGGGGAGCTAGACTTGGCGAGGCTAGTATGGGGCAAAGAGGATTACTGAGCTCCCCAACCTGCGAGATTTCTGTAGAAACTTTGGTATGAGAGGTAACGGGGGGGTAAGCATAAAGAAGACCGGGAGGCCAAGCATGAACCAGTATGTCTCTCATGGACTCCCTATGAGGGGGGTTCAGAGCAAAGAACTCACTGTATTTCGCATTGGAAGGAGATGTGAAGAGATCGCAGCAAGGCCAACCCCACATGATGAAGATCTGTTCTGCTACTAAAGGATTCACAGACCACTTGTAAGGCATCAGAATAGTCCTGCTGAGCCTGACCACCAGAATTTTGGACCTTCCCAGAATGTACATTGCCACCAGAAGGTGGCCAGTGGAAATTGCCCATTCCCACACTCTCATGGCCTTGCAACAAAGGGTGTAAGATCTGGTTCCGCCCTGTTTGTTGATATACCAGACTACCGACATGTTGTCTGACTGAATAGTAATAGTCCCTAGAGGAAGACGGGCACGAAGGGCCTGCAATGCTAGAAGAACCACCCTCATCTCCAGGACATCGATATGCAAATTGGTCTTGGAAGGGGATCACGTGCCATGGACAGTTCTTCCTGAGCAATGCCCCCCCCCCACTCTAGCTGGGAAGTATCCGTGGTCACTGTGGTTGAGGGAAAGAATGGAACAAAGGGGTGTCCCTTGACAAGGTCCGAGGAGAGAATCCACCAGAGAAGAGACTCTCTGCAAGCCCTGGAAATCCTAACTGGATGGGACAAGGATAGGTCAAGTAGGGACCATTAAACTGCTAGCGTCCACTGGAGAACTTACATATGAAGTTGTGCAAAGGGTAGAAGACTGATTGTGGCTGCCATGGAACCCACAGCCTGCAGAACAGTCTCTGATGAAGGAAGATGAGCCTGCAGAATGTAAGAAACATGAAGTCTTAAATTGTGTACCCTTTACAGAGTGAGGAAACCACCATTTGCATGGTGTCCAACCAAGCTCCAATGAAGTCTAGGGTCTGGACTGGAGTCAGTGACGACTTGTTGAGGTTTATGGTAATGCCCAGACTGTTTATTAATACTAGGAAATAATCCCTGGCTTAGCACAGCAGATGCCATCATCACTTTGGTAAACACCCTGAGGGCTGTGGTGAGACCAACAGGGAGGACCCTGAACTGATAATGATTGGCCCCCAGTTGGAAGTGGAGAAACCTGCAAGAGTGCCTGTTCATTTTGATATGATAGTACCCATCCTGGAGGCTGATCGAGCACATCCAGTCTTTTTCCTGCAGGTAAGGCAGGATGGACTGAAGGGTGACCATCCGGAATTTTTCTTTGGATACAGACAGATTCAAGGTGGAAAGATCCAGAATGGGTCTTAGGTCCCCCATCTTCTTGGCACTAAAAAGAACCTGGAATAAATATCTGATCCAGATTGGTCTGGGGGGATGGTTTGGATGGCTCATTTTCTTTGCAGCTTGTCTATTTCTAGTGCTGCTACCTCCCTTTGCATGGGTGGAATGTATGCGAGGTGTATTGATGGGAGAGGTGGCTTTATGAATGGGATACAATAACCTCTGGATATGATTTGCAACATGCAACGGTCTGTTGTTGTGGACTCCCGCTTCATTGAGTGTAGCAAGAGATGACCCCCCACTGCCTCCTGAGAAGAGCAGTTAGGCAGCCCCTCAGGGTTGCTGCATGGGCCTGTCCGAGAATGGTTCTCATGACCCAACATTCCTCGGACCCCTCTGCTTCTGGGCCAGCGCCTATCATAACCCACTCTGTCTCTGGGGAAGATGAGTCCTGAGTGTCCTGGGAGATCTGAGATTTCTGGAACCACATCTTCTTTGCCCTTCACTGATTCCTAGAAAAGGATTTTTGAGGGGCAAAAAAGTGGATCCCGATGGCAGACAGTGTCTTCCCATCCTTCTCACTCTGAACCAATGTGTCATGCACAGACTTCCCAAACAGGGAAGAACCATCATAGGGGGCATTAGCAAAGGACACATTGAAGGGTTCTGAGAATTGACACAGCCAGTGAAGATGGGGGACCTAAGACCCATTCTGGATCTTTCCACCTTGAATCTGTCTGTATCCAAAGAAAAATTCCGGATGGTCACCCTCATAGCAACGCCGGACCTGACTGCCCTGGCGGCTCCCTCGGTAGCATGGGAAAGGAGGTACATGGACATGTTGGCTACTACCTTTAGAGTGGCCATTCATGTGCAGAAAGTCTTCTTGCCCTCCGCTGACATGGACTCCAGGGGTGTCTCAGCGACTTCTTTCACCAGATCACAGTGCAGTTGGATTACATGCAGCATATAGCTCAGTGCCCTTATGGTAAAGGTTGCTGAAGCATACCCCTGCTTCCCCAAATGGTCCATAGTCCTCGACTCCCAGTCAGGAGGATGGACCATAGAGCTCTCCTGTGAAAGTTCTTTCTTTGTGGTGGCTGCCACCATCATAGTGTCTACTGGAGACCCCTTACTCCAGCTAGCCCTGTCTGGTGGAGGACTGAGAATTTTATCTGGATGCTTGGGAATAGGCTCCATGGTGTCCAGTTTCTTCCATGCCCAAGATGTTATCAGGTCCACAAGCGGGTCCATGGGAGGGGACACCCAGGAGGTAGATGGGCCCATGTCAAATGCCTCCAGGAACACCAATTCATCCAGTGTTGGATTTTGGGCAGACCACTCTCCCCTTTGGCAAAGGAGTTCCATGATGTCTCCAAAGGAGACATCTTTGGGGGGGTGACTTGGGGGAACCTTCCCCTTCCTCCAAGTCGGTGTCATCCATGAGGGAGAGGAGTCCAGGTGCCTCTTTTGGATGTCCGTTTGTGAGGAGCCTCCTCAATGGGACTCTCTGGAAGGGACTCGCAAACAAGCTGCTGTCAAGTGGGAAGTTCCTGAGGCAAATCAAGCACTGGCTGCCCTGAGAGGACAGGAGAGTTGGGTCCATACCCAGAGGGAGTTGGGACAGAGTCCTAGGAGGAGATGGTCAGAAGTCTTGATGCACTTGAGAAGACCCTCTCCACCAAGTCAAAAGCCGAGGGAGAGTGGACATCCTGAGAAATGAGCAGAGGTGCCGCTCCCCTCGTATCCCGACAGGGGAGTCTGAGCCTGGACTGCGGGAGTACAGATACTGAGAGGGAGACAGTGCTCTGACAAGCTTGGAGCTGACAGCACCCCCTCAGATCTAATGCCAAGGCTAAAGCTCTGAGAGCTTGGATCCAAAACGGTCAGATCTGACAAACACAAGACAATGGCCAGTGTCGAGGTACAGGGTACCGTCAGTGCTGACCCTCCGACTCCGAGGGTCCTTGGATCCAAAGACTCCAAAATGGACAGCCATATTAGAGAAGGAGTTATGGGGGTGAAGAAAGGCTATGAGCCCCCTGATCTGAAGGGAGAGGGGGCTAGCAAGACTCCCATCTTAATCTGGGTGCGGATGAACTTCCACATCATCCTGTCAATCTTGGCCTCACTAAGCCTACGGGTTGACCTGGAAGATGAAGCTGCCGATACAGGCCAGGTGTGCCGGTGAGAGGAAGCCCTTGAAGGTGGTCTGGATGTCTCCATCTCTGGGGAGAACCTGGGTGATCAGAGCCAACAAGTACTGGATCTAGGAGGGGTCTTCACTTTTGCTGGGGGCCCTGCCAGAGCCAAGCGATCCAGAGTTCTTTTCCTAGACTTGTCTTTTCTGTGCTTGTCTCCCTCCCCAGACCTCAAGGCGGGAGTTTGAGTCCCAGAGGCCTGGGGAGAAGCAGAAGTAGAAGTGGCAGCAGGAGATCCTGCCAAAGCAGAGGCTATGGGGACAGCCATCCCCGATTAAGGGAGCAAGCCATTCATGATCATCTTAGCCATCCTGTCCTTTAGGGTCCATAGGTTGAAGCCTGCATAGATAGGGCAGGAGGTAAGTAATTGGGCCGCACCCAAACATACTACACACAGAGTGTGGCCATCAGCTGGAGAGAGCTTATGGCCACACTTTGTGCATTTCCTAAAGACTGGCTTGGGGGTCTCAGCCATCTTCGGACCAAGAATTCAACTCTGCAAACACCACAGAACCCTCACACACACACTCGCTCAAAGTGGAAAAGGGGAGGGAAGGCCAAAGGGAAACTATCTAAATTGTTTTTTTTTTTTTGACTTAGAACACCGACGGATGATGCGGGTATAGGGATGTTAAGGGTTTAAAGAAGGGAACATAGTCTCAAACCTCGAAGGGAAAAGCAGACAACCTTACCCAAAAGCCTATAGCTCAGTGACCATGATGCGTAGCTTTTCAGCGGCAAATGAGATCTGGGGGAAGGAAGGAGACAGGGGAGCACTATGGGTAAGGGGAGGAGCTTGAAGCTTGAATCAGATCCTAGTAATGCATCTGTCTTGGATCCAATTTGGATCTGAATACCCACATGTTGAAGACCAAATGAAGTCAACTACTTCAGATCTGGAATTGAATTGTGTTACTATATTCTCTGGGCTATTTGTTGCTGGGAGGGGGGGGTGTCAAGGTTTGTGCTGGTGTGAGTAATTGTTTTATAGCCTGCCAGAAGAGTTCAAAATTATTTTTATATATGTTTTGTAAATATTCAAAATATGTTTGTTGTTAATTATTTTTTTATCTAGATTCTTTGGATATCTGTAGTCGTGTAGGTTTGACTGGATGTTGTTTTTCCCCATATTTCCTATGCATGCTCCCTTTTATTAAGAGATGATTTGTGTACTTTGTTAGATAAGGTGCAGCTATTGATGCAACTCTTTTTTTCTCAGTGTGGTCAGATTGTTAAAGAGTATCCAGAGTAGTTTGGTTCAAATAAATGAATGTCTCATCTACCGTTAGTGTTTTTAGGGAGTTCCAATTATGTACCTTTAAGGTAGAGATCAAGAGTTCTGGAATGAAATGTCTTTGATTGCAGACATGTTTGTAGGTTATTTGACGATAAATACTAATCTGCTGCCTGATTATGTAAGTGGATAGGTGGTCATTGATGATTTCAGGTAGGGTTCCACATGAATTAATATTATTGGGTTAATTTGTGGAGATCCAGTCTAATGTTTCCTTGCTTGAGTTTTTGTGTATTTTGGGTGATATCATTTATTATTTAGGGAAAAAAAAACAAATAGATTCAGGTCTGGGCAATTTATGTTTGTTTCCCATCAATGTTTCGATCACGCAAGATTAGAGTTTTTTTGTAAAGTTACTGTGTAGCCAGTGCAGAATTTCTTCTAGTGTGGCTGGAGTGGGGGATATAAGGGCCTATTAAGCAGATAGTTGGTTTACTATCATAATGTTGGATTTCATGATGCCAAAAATGCATATGTGCGACATTAATGGGCGAAAAACAAAATGCTGATAATGCAAAATGTCAAACGGAAGCATTATGAAAGTCGAATTTGAAGTTATTCGAACTGTAACATCAGGAACATTGTAAGTCCATGATAACCCAATACCGTACTGTACCGATAACTGTTTATGTACATTTACCATAAGCTAAAGACGTTCTAAGTAATCCTGTGTAAATAACCATTCTTCCACGACATAAATGATTACTTTGTAGATGTAAATAATCAGCATTGTACATTCCTAATGCAGTGACAGTCCATTTTTCAAATGCTACATCCAAAGTGTACCATAGTGTACTTTACATCAGTGCAAGCAATAACAACACATAACGCGTGCAATAGACTATGTGCAATATATACAGATCCTTGAAAACACCATCCTGTATATACTGCAATACCAAAGTACATAGGATATGCTACAACAACTACATTCCCCATACGCCAGAATAAAATGAGCAATGTTTAGCAACCAGCTCAGTAAATCCCCTGTAGGTGAAGGTATCCCATTTAGCCAGCAGCCTTGCAAAAGCGTCTTCCTTGTGTTGTAAACTTCTCCGTTTAGGTGACACTGGTGCATATACCTCTACTTGTAACAGCAAGTCCTCCAAATGGTTTTGCTCTAGTTGGATAGCATGCAGAACATCAATAATATATAACTTCTTCCTCCCTAGTAGGCTTCGCAGACACCTATGCCACCCTTCAATAGCATTTTGGGATCATGGGAATCCCTGCATACAAGCATCATGTTGATTACAAAAGGGAATATCAAATAGAGGAGGAATTCTGTCTGCAGTAGACCTTCTCATACCATATCGTCTTGGTTTTCCTGTTATATAATTCTCCTGAAAGGGGTACACAGTGGTTGGGCAGTTTCAGGCATGTCATTTGCTATACTCTCAAAGGTAGGCATAACATCCTCGGGAGTAAGAAAAGCAAGTGCTGGTATTTGTTTACATAATGCAGAAAAAATCCTACATCTACTGAATTCGCCAGCCAAATGTAATCTCTGTATTTGCCTCCGTATTATCTGGCAGAGATGAAACCAGCAGCCTTTTGGATTTCGTATTTGGTAAATTTCACTCAATTGAATTTACAGCACCCTTCTCAAAATCACTTATTATCACTTTAGGTGACAGTGTTAATGAATATTCTTCATGTAAGCATTTAACATTTCCCCAAAACATGTCATATGTCACTTCTGCTTTACTAGACACTAAGCCACGGACTGTAGGAATAATCTTGCAATAGTCAACACCAGGAAGTGGACAATGTATGCTATAGATTTGTTTGCAGTCACTAGTGTTTAAAGGGAATGTTCCACCCACTATTACATATTCAACTTGACATAAGATCTGTAGATTTTTCATAGCTGTTATTATAACAGTATTATTACATAATCCCCCATCACCATCTTGTTTAATTATGAAGTTGCCATTTTCTATTGGTAACATATCCAAAGTAAGTTCCTTTAAATTAGTAAATCCCTTAAAAGTGTCTCCTTTAACATTATTTCTAGTTCTAATAAATGACTGCTTCAGAGCATTTGTATTTGGCAGTTCTGTTGAAATATCAGTGGATGTACTCACCAATACCTCTGATAAAACTCTGCAGGGATCCTCTACAGACTGCTCAGCTCTCCGTTTTATGGCTGCTCTAACTTTATAGACTTCCAGTTTCCTAGGGTCTAGGGCATGAAAATGTGCTGTACTTTTTTCAATATTTGTACATCCCCCCCCCCATGATGCACCTACCCTTACACCTTTCCCTATTTTTAAGTAAACAACACCAATAGTTCCTATTACCAGATGCCTTCTCCAGGTAATATTGGTAACTATCCACTACCAGCATTTTCCGTTCTTTTTGTGTGTCTGTGGTGGAGTATACCTCATTGTTATTTCCTGGTGAGAATGTGCCATTTGTTGTTTCATTTGCCTGTAAATAAAAAGGTAACTCTTCAGAATTACAATAACATGATCTGCTGTAAAACAAGGATGTAATCATCCGGTCCCGGAACATTGCATGTATTGTTTAACAAACCTTTGATGCATTTGCCATCACTACAATCTTGCCAGTACATACGTTTCCACAGTGTATTGCTGTTTACACTTCATGACATTGGATTTGACTTTAAACTGAGGACTCCCTCTAGCAAGGATACATATTGAATTGTGCGACAATCTGATTTGTCTCACATTATATTACCGAATTCCACCTGAGCGACTGCACACTTCTGTTCACTTTTTTTTAATTCACATATTTCTGGTTCCTACAAAATAATTGTGTTTATAAGTTTTGGCATTATTACATTCGCTATATTGCAACTCGTACATATGATACTAAACCCAGACAGTTATACTATTACTGAGTTTTAGATTGGTGATTAGAACCTGTACATTATGGGAGTTTATGAGAATATGGGGTTAGTCCTAATGTGTTTTTGAAACTAACTGCTATTTTTGTGATCTGTCTAGTCTAATCATATTGAAACCTGAAGGCAGAAGTGTATTGTCACGCATTTCTGGCTTTAGCTAAGTTTCTGTTGTGACAACTATGTCAGGGCTGTAAAATGGCACCCATGGAGGTGTTGGGTTTCGGTACAGATACTTTGAAAGCTTTTGTTTAGTAGTAGAATGATGTATCTTGCTGTGAGATTTGGGGGTAGATGTGTAGGGGTTTGAGACATGGTAGTTTTCAGACTGGTGAAGGGTCCTGGATTTGCATGTACACCACCACTTAAAAATAGCACAATGGTTTTGTTTTGATATGAGTAGTAGCTTGGGTTTTGTTTGTATGTGTGGATAGACAAGGCATAACGACTTATTTGTTTTTATATGTTTGAAGGTATACGTGATTAGTAGAGAGTGTGAGTATAGTACAAGAGATATGGAAGAGAAATGAGACGCGACAAAGGGTTTGTAGAACAGCAGGCTAGTGAGAGAGTAGTTATGTGGCTGTATGTTGGTATGGTTATTTGTGATGCAATATCAGTTAGGACAGCTATGGTGGGTACTTATGAATAAGGTATTTGTGAATGAGAATGTAGTAGTTGTTGGATCATTCTAGTAATGTATTTATTAGCTGGGAGATAGGTTTGTGAGAATAGCCTATAGTTATTAAGTAGTGCTATAGGGGTGGTATAGAATATGCTGTATGCCTAAATTTGGAAGAAGAATGTATTAGTGGGATGGATTTTTAAATTGTGGATAGTAGGGAAAGCTTTGGAGATTTATGTGGAGATAGGAGGGTAGAAATGTAGAATGCTTTTATGGCTGGCTGGCATTTTACTGGGGTGATTGGCTAAAGCTTGTTATGAATAAGGTAAATGCTTTACCTTGTGAACTCTGACGTAACCTTGCTGATGCCTTGGCATCCTGAGCATACCTATGTGAATTTCCTTCACTTTCAGAGGTGCCCTTATGTTCTTGCACTTAGTCTTAGTTCAAAGAAGAATCCAAATCTTCAGTCACATCTGAACTATTGCCAGCATTTCTCTGTACAGCCAATGAATTGAGTAATATGCTGTGGCAATGGTGACACTCGGAGTAAATTCAAAGATTGAAGGATATAATCCCTAGAGCTACAGTACCTCCAGGAGTTTAATCTACATTATTTATTTTACATTTGTTTACCGGGAAAGTCCGACTGGGCTGAAGACGAATTTTCAGCAGAAGCCTGGGGAGAAAAGCTCTGTTTAGTAACAGTACATAAAGTTTATACATAGTGATGAATTTTATACAATAGAAGTAAACATAAACATAGATATAGTAAATTAAACACTAATATGATCAGAAACGAGAGACATAGGATTTCACAATTTGTATAAACTTACAAATATCACAGATAGCCTAGATTTAGTAGGATACTTATTATAACCATGGTTAGCAGTGGGTAGAAGAAAATAAAGTATGAAAATTATAGTTAGTAATAAAGAAGAGAATTAGTATAGTTGAGTTATTTTATAATAACTTTCTGTTCAATAGTAATAAAAGGGGAGGGTAAGGGAGAAGTGAAGGAGAAAGAGTCAGGATGAATGCCTTTGGCAAGGGGTAGGTAAGGTAAGGGAGAAAGGTGTAAAAACGGTAGATAAGACATTTTTTAAGAAGAGGAGAAGTGGTAGTAGCTGTTCAAAGCTAGCCTGGACTGTTACATGAACAAAGCCATGAGTCTGTTAAATAAATATTAAGTAGTTTTTTAAATTGAATAGGATTAGTAGTAACTCTAATACAGGGAGGAAGTGTATTCCAGGTTTTTGCTGTCTGATGGGAGTATAGAGAATCACTGCCACTTCTCTGCACACAGTTGTTTTCATAGATTTTTTTATTGACTTTCTTGGATTTTGGCCTTCAACTCTTTGCCTGATACCTGACCCCTGCTGCTTACTGTTGTTACATGCTTAGAAATCATGTGTTAAAGGGCCATGGTTGTACCTTGTGAAGGGATCTGATTTAAGGATGAAAAATCGGGCTTTACCGTCAAGAGCAGTACAGTTAAGTGTTATATGTAAGTCATAGAAGCAGACTGGTGGTATCTTTTTACTGCAAAGTAATGGTCATAACTCTTGGGGTTTGTTTGTATAAGATTGTATGGATAGTTGATGCAATGGTATTTATTTGTTAACCAGATAGACTAACTGTGCACATGGTCTCTTTTCAGGGGTATCCTGGAAGCAAAGTCTGGTAGTGACTTGGTCATGATCTCACAGTAGAGAAATAAGGGTTAAGGGAATCAAATCCTCCACCAGAGAAACTATAGCTGACAGGCTTTACCCTCTGCGCCAGCTGCCCAATAAGTGTATGTTATGTTTGGCAGTGTAATAGAGGAGATGAGTGGGGCAGTCCATCTACCAGGAAGAGGAAGAGTTTAATCTTAACATTTGGAGCTGCGAACAACGGAGGGGTAAATGAGAAAAACTCCATGTAAGATGCACGCAGAACTCATCTAAAGTGCCATGGAGACTCAGCTTCCTGGGTATAGACCCAGGGAGGGACAAAGATTCTGGATAAATTCAGACTGGAAAGAGGAAATTTGTTCATCTTCCAATTGGACTTATGTTTGAGGGAAGACCGGAATATACAGGACAGATTACTGACAGTACTTACATGGAATGTAAGAGGGATAGAGCAGCTTGTAGAAAGATAAAGTATAATTAGGAGATAAAGACAAAATGGGGGTGCGATTTTGATATATGAAACAAAGCTTAAACTAAGGGAAGCATAGAATGTGCTGGGAAAAATGATTTATTTCTGGTTGTAGTGCAGTGAAAGGTTGCAGGAAAAGGGGTGATGATTCTGCTATGTGAAGATTTGCAATGTCCTGGAAGAGTCAAACTGGAGACTATTAGTGAGGAAAGACATACTGGAAAGAAATGGATAGTTGACAATGTATGTGGCCCTGATGAGGAATCCACTAAACATTTTATGGACTTTTGTGTGGCATGGTATATTAAGGTAAGGGGAAATAAGTGTGAAATCATTTATAGAAATTTTAATTGTAAGCAATTTGCGGGATAGAAAGCATTGAAAGTTGGAAAGGAATCAGAAATCCTAAGTAGTCTGGAAGGAATGGTCAGGCAGGAGAAAGAGACAGACAGAGGAAGGATGGGTGGATATATGTTGGAGAAGGATGCATAAGGAAAAGAGGCAGTCTACCTAGGAAAAAAAGACAAATAGGCATGCAGATCTGGTAGGATTTTTTTGGTTATAGAGGAAATAAATCAGTCAGCTAGGAAGATGGAATAATGAATAGGAATTGATCAAATCATGTGATGGTGAAATTACAAGTTAAGGTACAGGAAAAGTGAGAGATAGATAGAAAGAGGCGGTGGAAACCTTGTTTTTGGAAATTTGAAGAAAGCAACTGGAAGGTGAATATGCTGTTGGAGTTTATGGGGTTGAAGCAAGCACAAGGAGCACACAAGAGGGGCAGGTGGTGGGGTGCTGTACAATGCACCCTGAAACACATCATTATGTCTATGAAGGATGTCTGCGAAATGCAGGAAAATGCTACAGTGAAGCATCTAGAATTTCAACTCAAGGAAATACAAATGGAGCAGGTGTCTGTGTGTGTGTGTGTGTGTGTGTGTGTGTGTGTGTGTGTGTGTGTGTGTGTGTGTGTGTGTGTGTGTGTGTGTGTGTGTGTGTGTAGAGGGGTGATGGTGATCAATGGTACACATATAAAGGAAGGAAAAGTAAGGACCCAAATATTGAAGAAAATAAACTACAGTGGTAGAAAGGTAAGGAAAGGCTGATATGTAATGGATACACAAAGGAAATTGGGAAAGTTATTGAAGTGGAAGTTGCAAAGAGAAAAATTAAAGACAGGCCACAAAAGGACTGGGGGGAGATAGGAGATATGAATATGAGGGTATCAAGAAAGCAATGTGAAGTTTTAAAATAAAATGTATTAGCCTAGAGTGCCATGGAAAAATCAGGATGAAAGAGTGAAAGGTACCATATTTCACTGGCAGGGTGAAAAGTAAGGCAGGTGAATAGGGCAGAGTTGGATAGGGAAATGTAATTGTAAGAGATACAGAAGGGTTGTGTACATGCATGGAGATGAGAAAGGCTCCAGGAGATGATGAAGTATCTGGAGACGTATACAGGAAATGAGAAATGGCAGGAGGACATTGTGCAAGTTACATAATGATGATATACTAGAAATGGCATTGCACTACCAACTTCTTTTACTAGAGATAGAGCAGTGTTACTACCTAAAGGGGATCAAGAAAATTTTGAACCAGGAAAGCATAGTCTTATCCCCATCATTACTACTTGTGCCAAAATTCTATAGTTGGTTCTTGTAAAGAGGATTAAAAAAAAATGGCTATAATAGGGGTATGTCATAGAGGGCCTGGTAGGAGAATGACAACTGGGAACACTTGGTGGCAATTGATACATTTCTCATTCAAGGTATGTAAGAAGGTTGGGGCCAGATGGGAATTGTCTTCTTTGCCACTAATAAACTGTTTAAGTTAAGTAGGATTTGTTATTCAGAATATTGGAAGAGATTGTGTGTGTCCAAAATATAGGGCATGGGTTAAAGTACCATATTCCTCCTGAGAAATAAGGTCATTAGTAAATGGGGAATTAGCAATAGCAGAAAGGTTTGGGGTGTTAGACACAGGTGCCCTTTGCCCCCTAGTTTATTTATTTTAGTAATAAAGGTGAGAAAGAAAATGAAATAAGGTTTGGAGAGGAAACCATGTAAGTGGAAATATTTAGGCTCTTTTCAGATTATTATATGTAGGCTGGATTTAGTAATGGAAGACATTTGGGGGATATTTGAAGAATTTAACAAATTTGGGATTTGACTGTAACTAGAACAAGAGTGTACAAGTAGGAGTGGGAATGGGGAGAGGCAAAATAAAATGTGATTGATCAGAAGGAAAGAATGGATTAAGGTAGGGTTTAAGAGTTTCTGGGACTAGACATCAGACAGTTCAAGAAAATTACAGTAAAATTATTAGCTCATGTTAATGGCTTGTTGAGCACATAGTTTAGGAAATCTAACAAGCTAATGGAAAGAATAAATACTGTGAAGATAATGACGCTATATATCTTTAGGCACCTCCTCCAAGGGGAAGATGCAATGTAGCTTCAGATGATACAGTAGAGTTGCAATAAGTAAAAATAGAACAGCAAGGATCTTGCCTCTCCCATAGTGCCTTTTTTAGGCATAGTAGTGAGGACAAAAGTACCAACATAAAACATTCTTCTAAACTAAATGTAAAGGTCATGTTGCTAAATGCTAGGAGTCTTAACATGAAACTGCACTCATTGCAAGCATTCCTCACCCTGGAAGATGCTGACATTTGTGCAGGCACTGAAACCTGGTTCAAAGCTGCGGAGAGCACCCCAGCCTAACCAGGTTACTTGTCCTACCATACTTTTAGACCCCAAATGGAAGGCTACAAAGCCAAAAGAAGTGGAATTTTAATATTTATCAAAGACATACACACCTACAGGCTGGTCGAACAGTATGATGCACAAGAGACACTCTGGACTTACTTGAATCCATCAAGGTTCAACCTCTACCCTGATCCTGGGTGATTAACTACCCAGTTACAGACTGGAAGACCTATTCTAGCTCGGACACAAATTCCCAGGGATTCCTCAACTTCGTTGGTGCCAATGCATTGGATCAGCTGGACAACACCCCCACAAGAGGTGAAAATATCCTGGACCTGGTACTAATCAACATGAATAGCCACTATATAGCACCCCTACAGTGTCATCCTTCTTGGTGATATCCAACCATAAAGCAATCACTTTTGAATTCACCATCTCCCCTCGACCCCCCACCCCCTTGTCAGGGTCAAACAGAAACATTTTTCCAAAGCTGACTACAGCCTCCTGACAGCAGGTATAAGCAGCTTCACAGCTACCATCCCTTCAGTTGGAACAAACACTAATGTCCAGTCCTATACCAAAAAGCTATATGAGCACTTATATACCTGCATGGACTCAGCAATACCTGACAGGACCAAACCATCTTCCTCAAGGAAGAGTAAACATGTCTGGTGGACAGTAGCAATAAATAGACTCTATAATAGAAAGAAAAAAATGTCCAGGACCATGAAGGAGCAAGTGCCAAGTTAGAAGCAATGTCTCCTTTGTCTGAACAAGCAAATATGGTCACTAGTGAAATCCTCTAAGGCTAACTTCAGGTCCACATTGGCCACATCCACTAAAGACAATCACAAGGCCTTCTTCTCATACATCCACAACCTCAAAGGTAACTCCCAAATCTGCTCTGAATTGGTGGTCAAGAATACCACATGCACAAATGCCATAGATATAGCCAACCTGTTGGTAGACAAGTTCAGTGAAAACTTCACCCCCCTGTCCCCTCATCAGTAAACCAGGACATGCCCGGCACCTGCCCCCCTCCCCTCATCACCAGGAAGCAGGTCATTAATGCTCTCTCAAAGGCAAAAAATACAGTCTCCATGGGAACCAACAGCATCCCTGACTGTGTCCTACATGAACTCAGGTAAGAGCTCTCAGCACCACTAGGCATGCTATTCAACCAAACCTATGCACTGGCTTCATCCCAGCAGAATGGAATACATCCACTGTCATCCCTCTAAACAAAGATGGAGCGTCCACCGACCCAGGCAGTTATAGGCCCACCAGACTAACTAGCCTGATTTGCAAGGCCATGGAATGCATTATCATAGATCTTATAAACAAGGACATTGGCAACTTCCAAACACTTGATCCCACAAAGTTTTGTTTTGTCAAAGGGAGATCATGCCTGTTAAACTTGGTCACTTTCTTCAAAACAGTCACCAAAGCCATGGATGAGGGGAAGCAGTGCACACCGCCTACCCTGACCTAGCCAAAACCTTTGACAGTCGGGCATAATAGATAAACTCTCCCAGCTAGCCATCAACTCATATGTTGCCAGATGGGTAGCTAACTGGCTCATTGATAGAACCCACTCAGTCAAAATAGAGGAAGCCACCTCTAGTAGTAGACCCGTAACAAGTGGCGTACCCAAGGATCAGTCTTTTCTGAGGTGCACGCCAAAACCAGTGGTCTGTGGCTGACCAAGTTGCAGATGACTGCAAGCTGGGCACTGTCATAATTCCCTTAGTGATGTGAACATCCTCCAAGTGGGCCTTACACAAACTAATGACTGATGTTAGAACCATGGCCTCAAACTGAATGCCAAGAAATCCATCATTATTCCCTTTGGGGAAAATGGTATCCCCGCTAATTATCACATTAATAACAGAGTACTAAGCATGCAATCAGTCATGAGGGACTTGGGCACCCAGGTTGATAGCAGCTTGACTTTTGACCACAACATTGCCTCCATTGTATGGAAGGCTTTCTACATGGCCCACCTCATAAGTAAGGGTATTTCATCCAGGAACAAGGAGGTCATAACATCCCTGTACTCCTCCCTTATCAGACCCATTACTGAGTACAATGCCTCCTTTGGCATGTACCTTTCCAAGCACATGCAGCAGTTGGAGAGACCACAGAGGTTCCTGACCAGGAAAATCCAGGGTCTTAAACAATCATCCTATACCGATAGACTAAAAGCCCTGTCCCTCTACTCAGTCTCATACAGACTGCTCAGAGGTGACCCGTGTCTGGCATACGAGGCCATCTCAGACTCAGCCTTGATTGAGTTGCTGCATATACGTAAGTCAAACTCCACTCCCGCAACCAGCATGCAATGCCTCAACCTGGTTTGTGACATTAATAGAACTTGTTGGTGGGATAGATTTATGTCGCAATGACTCCCCCATCTGTGGAATAGACTCTCTCTCTATGTCAAGCAGAGTATTTCACTAGCTCTCTTTAAGAGGAACCTGGAAGACTGGATGGAAAGCAGAAAATATACCTCTGGGATCCCACCTGTGTCCCTGTTGGACAGGGAAAACCGGTGCTGACTTTGTGGGAACATGGGTGAAATTCTTGGCTAGGCTTATAAGGGCTTCCAGACAAACTGCCTAGTATCGTCCTATGAACTTATGTAGCATAGTCAAGGAAAGGTTAAAACTCAAGATGAAGAGGATGGGGAATGCCTGACATTCAGATGTATTTGCAGGCAGTAAGGCTAGCATTTGTAATAGGTATCCAGAAAGTTGAAGAAATGTGGCATACCAAGTGGAATTGTAACAGAATAGAGAGAATTATGGAGATATCAAAGGCAGAAGGATGTAAAGGACAGAAATTTAGGGAGATTAGATTAATGAGTAGGTTGATGATCCCTGTTGGGGTTTGGCATAATAGTTGAGGTAAATAACTAAGACAAGCGTCAGCAGAGTGAGAGATAACATCCAATATGTAGAAAGTTCAAGTAATCCAGTCTTCTGTAACAAATGAATCAATTTATTGCACAGGTAAAACACGATAAGCGCTTTCACTAACTAGTAGCTTCTTCAGATCACAAACAAAGGGCACAGTAGCCATGTGCTTTAAATAACTGCATGTTAATTAATCAGCCAATTTTTAAAGCAGAAGCGCCATAAACCAAAGACAAAAACTAAAAACTAGTTTTATAAACATAATATTATTAGTATTTCAAGATTCAGCTTAAATGGACAATAGAATGTGCATATTGTATTAAAAATTTTTAAAAAATTGAAATAACTTCATTCCATAGAGAATATAAAAGAAGAAATATAAAAACATATTATAGGCAGCATACTATTGAATATAGAATTATATACAGCCTAATACATAAGTACATGTGGTGTTCTTATTGAACACAACCTTAATATCTGCAAGTAATAATGCAAAACAACGTAGATGGATGCCATCAAAAACTTGATATTTAACAATAAGAAACAGTCATATACAGATCGAGAGAACTATTATCAGAACAAAGTGGTACTTGTTATAGTAAAATCAGTACACATGAATGTATATATGCTTCTGTGTAAAAACATATATAGATGTGGTATCTAAATAAATATATATATCTCTAAATGTAAAATGTGAGTGCATATGTACAAAGTCAATAAATAAGTAAAAAATATATATAAATATAAATAATGAATAATGGATGAATAAATAAATTATTGTTTAAAATAGAGCTAAAACCTACAATGTGAGATGAAGGAATATGTGTGTACAAATATCAAAAATGCATGTAAATTAAAATATCAGAACTTAGTATGCACGCTTATGGTCTGATGGATGCCCTTTCATTTAAGCCATGGCCTTTATCTGCTCTCAACAGAATTATCCACCTACTTTCTCTATCTTCGGTATGGTTCATAATATCACCTCCTCTTACATTAGCTGATTTTTCCAGCACCCTAAACTTGAACTTGTGTTCAGGACTTGTTTGTGTTACATGCTTAGCTAATGCATTCTGCAAATTGCCTTTCTTTATATTATAACAATGTTCCCTTATTCTGTCTCTTAATACCCTATTCGTTTTACCAACATAGAAGCATGGACACAGTTCACATACAGCAAGATATATGGCATCAGGTGTCATACAGTTGGCATTAGCTCGGGTATACATTTCCCTCTGTGTATCCGGATGTATGAATACTATACTAAAGTCTATTAAGGAACAAAAGTTGCATTGTCCACAAGGTGTGGTACCATAACTAAAACTTGGGTATATTCCCTTGTTTGGTGGGTAACAGAGCAGTCTTTTAAGATTCTTCTTATTCCTGTAGGTAAAGGATGGAAAATCACCTACAGTCTTTGTTAGTGTGTCATCGGTTTGTAGTATATTCCAATTTTTAGAGATGATCTCTCTGATTTGTTTATTATCTGCTGTATATGAGGTCAGAAACCTGACTTTTGCATTTGTGACTTCTTTAACATTATTGTTTACTAAAGGCTTAGGCCCAAAGTATGGGGTACCTTATGTTGAGCGTAAACTTAAAGCCTTATCGAATTGTAAATCTACTTCCATAGGGTTATAGCCTCTTTCTGCAAACTTGTCTCCCAAATCATATAAGTCCATAAAGCCTTTGTCATTGGAATTCAGCCTAGACATTCGTAGGGTCTGTCCTTTCACTATGTTATTAAAAACATACTTAGGGTGCATACTAGTTCTGAATAATAAAGTATTCCTATAACAAGGTTTCCTAAAAATTCCAGTATTAAACATTCCACATTCAAGTTTTTCAATATATAAATCTAAAAATTCTATTTTCAATAATGAATATTTCATTGTAAATTTCAGACATGGTGTAATATTGTTCAAAATCGTATTGAAACTAAGCAGTTCTTCTATATTACCATCCCATAAAATAAACACGTCGTCCACAAAACGTCTATAGAATCTTACATATCTTTTAAACATGTGTTCTTTGAATAAGAGCTGTTCTTCCCAGTATGCTAGGAACATGTTTAGCTATTGGCACAAGGAGTGCCCATAGCCATCTAGTCGCTGATAAATATTATCAGTGAACATAAACACATTATTTTCCAGCACTAACTCAAGGAAATGTACCAGTAAATCAATTAAAACATTACTATAGGTACTATGTTCTGTAAGATAATTACTAACATAAGCTAGACCAAGATCATTGGGGATGACTGTGAACAATGATTGTATATCAAAAGTTACTAAAATCAAATTATGGATGGTATCCAATTGATTATTAAAATAATACAAATCTGTTAAAACCTGTTTAGAATCACGTAATACAAATTCATTATTGTTTAAAATACGCCTTAAATGTTTCTCAATGAAAACTGACAAGTGCTCCATCCTTGCCCTGAGACTATTGGTCTCATGGGTGGCTTAGTCATGCTTTTATGTATTTTGGGCAATCCATGTATAACTGGGATTGTGGGCATCTTAATATACAAATAGTTAAACTCATTTTTATTTATTAAATTAC
This sequence comes from Protopterus annectens, assembly GCF_019279795.1. Classification (NCBI taxonomy): domain Eukaryota; kingdom Metazoa; phylum Chordata; order Ceratodontiformes; family Protopteridae; genus Protopterus; species Protopterus annectens. Next base: position 748,554,391 of record NC_056749.1, on the reverse strand, counting down.
TTCTATAAATATCTGTTAAAATACCATGTACATAAGCACACATTTCATGAACCTTAATAAAATCAATTCTTGTATAAAACACATCACTTAGCATAGTATACATTTCATTTTGATAATGTATGGTATCAAGTACCACTACGCCAGAGCCTTTGTCTGCTGGCCTAATTGTTATATTCAAGTCATTTCTTAGGTTATAAAGGCTCCTTCTCTCCTGATATGACAAATTGTTATTAAAATTATTAAATCTCTTTTTATGAAAATACTTATAAATCTCATCTTCTGTAGTACGTAAATATGCTTCAATTAATGGATGATTGACTGGTGTATAGTCGCTCAAATTCTTAAACATAAATCTACCATTGCTAGTAGTTGACTCACTATCAATCTCATTAATAGAAGTACCATTATAAATATACTTGAGCATAACATTTCTGCAGAACATTTTGACATCTATGATGGTTTCATCTAGCATACTATTGCTATTAGGAATGAAACTTAGTCCTTTGACTAATAAATTAATGTCATGCTGTGATAGCGGAACACTGGACAAGTTAAAAACTAAATTCTGTTGTGGTTTGTCCACATTTTCTTTAACGTTGTATTGGTAAGTGGCTCCCCTGAAAATTTCCTTTTTTGTCGTCCTCGACTGTTCGAACGTGTTCTGCTTAAGTTCTTCTCCTGGCGTATAGCTAAAGGGAAGGAGAGGTTTAAAGCTGCTCCTTTATTAAATTCATTTATTTTAGGTCTAACAACCTGCTCTTGACCATTCAGCAGTCTATTTTTAACTACATTCACAGTAGGATATAGATTTACATTTTCATTCATACTGTTATGCGTTATATGTATGACATCTATAGAGTCATTGCTAGTTGCTATTTCTTCATTGCTAGCAGCCAAGTTAGTAGAAGGACAAACATCAGCTGATATAGTATTGGGGTCAACATGTTCATTAACAATGGTTGGGGCCTCTCCTGCAACTTCTAATACATTGGGGACAGCTGCAAGAGATATAGCCACTTTACCATTGCTCTGTGAAGTCTTATGCTGTTGGAAAGGTAGATTGCCTTGCTTGGTAACAGATGCAGGCAAACGTTCTGGGACACGCCTTTCCTGGTAACGAGACTACGAGTGAGTAACGCTGGTTACGAGACTACGAGTGAGTTTCTAGTTACCGGAAAGTTTATTAAAGTTATGGCGGATATTGAGCTTCCCTATAAGCCCAGAAGTGAACACCGGGGCATGGCAACGATGGAAGCCAAGTTTAAGCAGCACCTTGATGGGACTCTTACTACATTATGGTCGCTAACAACTGAACAACTACCAACTAATATGGGTGAGCGTGATGTGGATTTTCAGAGAGCTACAACAACAGTTGTTTAAAGACTATACAGAGTTGGCTATACATGATTTGTTTGATAATATACTGGACTCTGTATCTGCCTATGAGCGTAAATTATTTCAGCAGAAACAAAGCAAAGTTTCAAGGGACATACAAGATTTTAAAACAGGGCAAGTTTTTGTCTGGGAAAGGCGTGTCCCAGAACGTTTGCCTGCATCTGTTACCAAGCAAGGCAATCTACCTTTCCAACAGCATAAAACTTCACAGAGCAATGGTAAAGTGGCTATATCTCCTGCAGCTGTCCCCAATGTATTAGAAAATGCAGGAGAGGCCCCAACCATTGTTAATGAACATGTTGACCCCGATACTATATCGGCTGATGTTTGTCCTTCTACTAACTTGGCTGCTAGCAATGAAGAAATAGCAACTAGCAATGACTCTATAGATGTCATACATATAACGCATAACAGTATGAATGAAAATGTAAATCTATATCCTACTGTGAATGTAGTTAAGAATAGACTGCTGAATGGTCAAGAGCAGGTTGTTAGACCTAAAATAAATGAATTTAATAAAGGAGCAGCTTTAAACCTCTCCTTCCCTTTAGCTATACGCCAGGAGAAGAACTTAAGCAGAACACGTTCGAACAGTCGAGGACGACAAAAAAGGAAATTTTCAGGGGAGCCACTTACCAGTACAACGTTAAAGAAAATGTGGACAAACCACAACAGAATTTAGTTTTTAACTTGTCCAGTGTTCCGCTATCACAGCATGACATTAATTTATTAGTCAAAGGACTAAGTTTCATTCCTAATAGCAATAGTATGCTAGATGAAACCATCATAGATGTCAAAATGTTCTGCAGAAATGTTATGCTCAAGTATATTTATAATGGTACTTCTATTAATGAGATTGATAGTGAGTCAACTACTAGCAATGGTAGATTTATGTTTAAGAATTTGAGCGACTATACACCAGTCCATCATCCATTAATTGAAGCATATTTACGTACTACAGAAGATGAGATTTATAAGTATTTTCATAAAAAGAGATTTAATAATTTTAATAACAATTTGTCATATCAGGAGAGAAGGAGCCTTTATAACCTAAGAAATGACTTGAATATAACAATTAGGCCAGCAGACAAAGGCTCTGGCGTAGTGGTACTTGATACCATACATTATCAAAATGAAATGTATACTATGCTAAGTGATGTGTTTTATACAAGAATTGATTTTATTAAGGTTCATGAAATGTGTGCTTATGTACATGGTATTTTAACAGATATTTATAGAAGTAATTTAATAAATAAAAATGAGTTTAATTATTTATATATTAAGATGCCTATAATCCCAGTTATACATGGAATACCCAAAATACACAAAAGTATTACTAAGCCACCCATGAGACCAATAGTCTCAGGGCAAGGATGGGTTACGGAGCACTTGTCAGTTTTCATTGAGAAACATTTAAGGCGTATTTTAAATAATAATGAATTTGTATTACGTGATTCTAAACAGTTTTTAACAGATTTGTATTATTTTAATAATCAATTGGATACCATCCATAATTTGATTTTAGTAACTTTTGATATACAATCATTGTTCACAGTCATCCCCAATGATCTTGGTCTAGCTTATGTTAGTAATTATCTTACAGAACATAGTACCTATGGTAATGTTTTAATTGATTTACTGGTACATTTCCTTGAGTTAGTGCTGGAAAATAATGTGTTTATGTTCACTGATAATATTTATCAGCAACTAGATGGCGTAGCTATGGGCACTCCTTGTGCCAATAGCTACGCCAACATGTTCCTAGCATACTGGGAAGAACAGCTCTTATTCAAAGAACACATGTTTAAAAGATATGTAAGATTCTATAGACGTTTTGTGGACGACGTGTTTATTTTATGGGATGGTAATATAGAAGAACTGCTTAGTTTCAATACGATTTTGAACAATATTACACCATGTCTGAAATTTACAATGAAATATTCATTATTGAAAATAGAATTTTTAGATTTATATATTGAAAAACTTGAATGTGGAATGTTTAATACTGGAATTTTTAGGAAACCTTGTTATAGGAATACTTTATTATTCAGAACTAGTATGCACCCTAAGTATGTTTTTAATAACATAGTGAAAGGACAGACCCTACGAATGTCTAGGCTGAATTCCAATGACAAAGGCTTTATGGCGGACTTATATGATTTGGGAGACAAGTTTGCAGAAAGAGGCTATAACCCTATGGAAGTAGATTTACAATTCGATAAGGCTTTAAGTTTACGCTCAACATTAGGTACCCCATACTTTGGGCCTAAGCCTTTAGTAAACAATAATGTTATAGAAGTCACAAATGCAAAAGTCAGGTTTCTGACTTCATATACAGCAGATAATAAACAAATCAGAGAGATCATCTCTAAAAATTGGAATATACTACAAACCGATGACACACTAACAAAGATTGTAGGTGATTTTCCATCCTTTACCTACAGGAATAAGAAGAATCTTAAAAGACTGCTCTGTTACCCACCAAACAAGGGAATATACCCGAGTTTTAGTTATGGTACCACACCTTGTGGACAATGCAACTTTTGTTCCTTAATAGACTTTAGTATAGTATTCATACATCCGGATACACAGAGGGAAATGTATACCCGAGCTAATGCCAACTGTATGACACCTGATGTCATATATCTTGCTGTATGTGAACTGTGTCCATGCTTCTATGTTGGTAAAACGAATAGGGTATTAAGAGACAGAATAAGGGAACATTGTTATAATATAAAGAAAGGCAATTTGCAGAATGCATTAGCTAAGCATGTAACACAAACAAGTCCTGAACACAAGTTCAAGTTTAGGGTGCTGGAAAAAATCAACGCTAATGTAAGAGGAGGTGATATTATGAACCATACCGAAGATAGAGAAAGTAGGTGGATAATTCTGTTGAGAGCAGATAAAGGCCATGGCTTAAATGAAAGGGCATCCATCAGACCATACTTAAAGAAGCGTAGGCATAATAAGTTCTGATATTTTAATTTACATGCATTTTAGATATTTGTACACACATATTCCTTCATCTCACATTGTAGGTTTTAGCTCTATTTTAGACCATAATCTATTTATTTATTTATTCATTATTTATTATTTATATTCACATATATATATATTTTTTATTTATTTATTGACTTTGTACATATGCACCCACATTTTACATTTAGATATATATATCTATTTAGATACTACATCTATATATATATATTTCTACACAGAAGCATATATACATTCATGTGCACTGATTTTACTATAACAAGTACCACTTTGTTCTGATAATAGTTCTCTCGATCTGTATATGACTGTTTCTTATTGTTAAATATCAAGTTTTTGATGGCATCCATCTACGTTGTTTTGCATTATTACTTGCAGATATTAAGGTTGTGTTCAATAAGAACACCACATGTACTTATGTATTAGGCTGTATATAATTCTATATTCAATAGTATGCTGCCTATAATATGTTTTTATATTTCTTCTTTTATATTCTCTATGGAATGAAGTTATTTCAATTTTTTAAAAATTTTTAATACAATATGCACATTCTATTGTCCATTTAAGCCGAATCTTGAAATACTAATAATATTATGTTTATAAAACTAGTTTTTAGTTTTTGTCTTTGGCTTATGGCGCTTCTGCTTTAAAAATTGGCTGATTAATTAACATGCAGTTATTTAAAGCACATGGCTACTGTGCCCTTTGTTTGTGATCTGAAGAAGCTACTAGTTAGTGAAAGCGCTTATCATGTTTTACCTGTGCAATAAATTGATTCATTTGTTACAGAAGACTGGATTACTTGAACTTTCTACATATTGGATGTTATCTCTCACTCTGCTGACGCTTGTCTTAGTTATTTATCTATTTATTCATCATTTTTAAAACAAGCGTGCTGTGGCAGTAACCGGCATTTTATTTATGCTCTAACGTTATAATAGTTGAGGTGTTTACCTCTCAAGCACAAGGTACATAGTTTGATTTTCACCATTGAAAAGAAAATTAGCTAGGCTTAAAATGGCTCACAAAGGCAGCTAGCCTGGTATGAATGTATAGGTCCTAGCCTGTCTTCCAAAAGTATTTATACAGTGCCGTCCAGGCAAATATAAGTACTTTGGATTGTTAAACTGCAAGTGTATAACTTATTTGAAGTAATCACTACTGTTTCCTTGCTTTATTTGTCCATTTCACTATCCCTTTTTACAAATAAAAGTGCATTTCCTATCACTGTTTATGTTAGACTGTTTCTCTTGAAATCACCTTCTGTAAGGAATTTCTAGCAAGATGTTTAACTTGTTTGTGGTAACATTGCACTGGGGGTCTTTTTAATGCATTTTTACATTGGAGGACTGGAATTATTCATCTAGTGGCAATATGTGGTTGCCTGGTCTATCTGAGTTGGGAAACATAAAATAGCTCAAAGTGTAATTGTTTTATTAAACAGAAGTCTTAGTAGAGAGTTTTTTGTTTTGTCTGTGCTGGTATAAATTTGGGATGTTAGTTTGGCTCTATGCTCATTTCTACAGAGTTCAGCAAAGCTCGGCATCCTTGCCTGTGTTCCAGAACTGTTTTTATTGCATCCAGTGTCATTCATGCAAAGCTAAGTACTTTGATTTATTAAACTGCACCTGTAGAACTAATTTTAAGTAATAACTGCTGTATTTTTTAACTCAATGGAGATATTTACCACCCAACCCGAACAGCCTATTTATGTGGAGACTTTAACCCTCTATAGACTAGGAATTGTTCATGGTGTTAAGTCCACAGACACAGAGATTCCTAGATTTTGCAACTACAAACACCATTGACCAATTAGTGCATACTAACAAATATGGAAGAACACTGTACACCCCCAATGTCTCGCCCTCCCAGGCAAGGTGCAACCATAAAGCTGTCTCCTTCAAAATGAAAATCAGGCTCCATAACCCATTAAAACCAGAACCAGTTAGGAACTATTCCAAGGCAAATTACCTTATATTAAGTGATGGTTTGTCAAAATTCAATACCCTTCCAAACCTGAGAACACAACAGCCTATCCCGAGTTGTTCACAAAAACTGTGCATAACCATGTCAACAGCTGCAGAAACACTGCTGTACTTACCTGAAGTAAGCCTATAACTAATGCTAAAAACAAACACTACTGGTAACATCCAAAATTAAACAGGATGTACAACAAAAGGAGAAAATAATGGCTAAAATTAGGAAATGTAACTCCCATAAAGCTAATAACTCTGTTAGCAAACTAAACAGGCAACTAAGGGAGTGAGAGAATTAGGTCAAATAAAGCCATTTGTTAAGGTTAAGATTGTCTCCAAGGCAAACAACGACCATAAGGCCTTCGTCAGCTGTCAGAAACCTCAAGAATAGCACAGTGTTGAACTGGTGGTTAATGGTGCTGCCTTTACAATGTAGCAATGTAGAATCTGCTGGATAACAAATTCAGTTCTAAATTTACTCTTCACTCACCACAGCCAACCTTTAAGAAATATCCTCAAAAATAACCCCATTCAGCTATTAGTCGAGAAAATGTCCTGGGTGTGTTCACTAAGGCCAAGAACACAGCCTTAATGGACTCTGATAACATCTCAGGATGTCTCTTGAATTGTCTAAAATATCACTTATCAGCACCATCAGAGTTGCCATTTAACTATAGCCTCAAAGCAAGGCAGGACTGCAACAGTCATCTCATCTCCCTACATAAGGGTAGACCTTCAACAGATCCCATAAACTACATACTCATTCTAATATTATTTGTAAAGCCATGGCAAGAATTATCATGGAAATGATTAACAAAGACATAGGAGACCTCCAGTCACTGGATCCATCCCAGTTTGTCATTGTTCATAGAAATTCATGCCTACTGAACCTGATGGAATTCTTTGAAAAGGTCAGCAAAGCAATGGATAAGGTTAAAGTGGTGCATACCGCCTACCTTGATCTGGCTAAGGCATTTGATACAATACCCCATCAAGTATTATTAACAAATTTATTCAACTAGGCATAAACCCCTTAAAATGCACTGGATAGCCAGATGGCTCACTGATCCTAACCTTATGGATCCTACCTATGAGGCCACCTCCTCAAAGAGGGAGTTCAGTTACCAGTGGAATCCCTCAAGGCTTGGTGCCACTCCTGTTTGGCACCTACTTCTCAAAAGTCAAAGCCAAAGTCAAAGGCCTCTTGTTAACCAAGTCTGCAGATGATTGAAAACTAGGTGTAGTCATAGAATCCCCCAAAAACAAAAACTCCCTACAGGAAGGTTTAACACAGACAAATGAATGGTGCCAAAGACATGGCTTAAAACTTGGTGCCAAGAAATGTGTTATAGTAGCTTTGGAAAGTCAACAACATTGGGAAACTACATCATGAATAAACCAACCCTAAACATTGACTCCAGGATCAGGGAACTCATGTATTTAGTAACTTAGCCTTTGACTAACATGTCCAATGTAGTAATAAAATGCTCAGCTTATAAGTAAGGGCATGGCACCTAGGTCTTGGGATGCATCATACCACTGTACTTGGCCTTCATCAGACCCCTTTTGGTATGTCCCTCAATGACACATGCAGCAACTGGAAAATCCACAAAAGTTGCTTACAAAAAGAAGACAGGGCATAAAAACTGTACCCTATGTGGAGTGTCCCAAAGCCATATCTGTAAACTAATTTTCATGCAGACTACTGAGAGGAGGTCTATGCCTGGCAAACAAGGCATCATTGGACACTCTCTGATAAACCTTTTGTATATCAGCAAGACAGACAACATTGGAACTACTGGAACCAAATATCTAAATTTTGCTTGTGACATAACTAGGATATGTTGGAGAGACAGATATGTATCTCAGAGAATTCCCATTCTCCGGAATAGATTCCCCATCCATGTAAAGTAAAGTCCTCCCAACCCTATCTAAACATAACTTGGACCCATAGATAGGAAAATAAATTCATCCCTGGTTGGCGTCTATTACTTTGATGGACAGAGGCAGCTAAAAATTATGTCATAACCAACAATCACCCCCTATGTAAATGTCTGAAACATAAAACTTGTGGGTCAAATTTTAGTTGCATGGCTAGGCTTATAAAGGCCCTAGTGGTCATTATCCTAATATAAACATATGAACCTATGATTCTAATATTGGAACATAAAGCAGAACTTTGATTTGGAAGAGGTGAAGAAGAAACGGGCCAGACAAGGTAGATGATCTGATATATGAGAGGAGGGAGAGGAATAAAAGTGAAGGCTTATAAATTGGGAGGAAGGGACAGGAGGTTTGTGTCTGATGGAAAGAGAATGGTTGCAATGTATGCAACTGACACTGGCTGTTACAGTTGGTGAAGGTAAGTGTAATACAGTCAATACAGGAAGAAAATATTTTCCTAGTGCTGAAGGTGGTATCCTATTACAATTAGAACATAAATGCAAGAAAATGCATGCAGTGTTAATGGAGAATAAATATAAACAAGTGACAGAAAAATGAAGGAGGAAGTGGAAATGGTGAAAGGTGTAGATATAGCTGAACAAAGATAGTGAACAAAGATACCTGTTTATAACTTCTGAACAACAACTCATCTTTGCTCCACATGTCCAAAACATCACAAAAGTAGCACTCAATCAACTTACGTTAGCATGATAATACTTTATTTATTTTATATTTATTTTACATTTTGATTACCGAGATAGTCCATTGGGCTGAGAAGTGCCCGTTTTCAATGGAGTCCTGGGAGGAAAGCTCCATCAGAAATTATACAAATGTGAAAAATGTATAACAAATGAGTAACACAGTAATACAATACAGACATTCTGTATAAGTAAGGCATTATACAGATGTAGGACCTTATGCAATTTAGACAAGTCAATACCAAATGAGTAACATAGTAGTACAATACAGACATTCTGTAAATGTAAGACATTATACAGATGTAGGACCTTATGCAATTTAGAAAAGTCAGTAACAAATGGGTAAAACAGTGATACAATACATTTTTGAAAAAAAAAGAAATTTTAAGAAAAATAACATATGAGAAAGATTGTTAGCACATATTTACAAATATTTACAAATGTGTTTGTACGGTGATAATATATCAGTAGGGATGAAGGAGATATGTAAAGGTATAATATGAAAGTTAATGGGAGAGCAGGAAGAAGTTTTGGGGAAGAAGAGACAAAATAGTATGACGATGTAGAGTGAGGAATAAAAAGAGGAGGGAAGACAGGATGGGAAGACTACAGGTAGGTTAGTGGGAGGTATGAAAAGAGTGAGGGTGGGAGAGTGGCAAAGAGGGTATAATGCAGAAAGAGTTATGTGGGGGGAGAACAGGAGCATTCCCAGAGGGATAAGAGATGGGAATGTAGCAGGGATTTAAATGTGGAGTGGTTATGGGTGGTGCAGATGAGAAGTGGCAGGGAGTTCCAAAGACGTGCTACAGAGAAGGATAGAAGTTGTTTCCCTGGAGGATGAGCAGGTTTGTAAAGTTCAATTAGATTCTGGTTATTAGATCTCAGAATTCTATCAGGTAAATGCATTTTGAGGGAAGAAGCAAGAAAGGGACAGAGAGATGGACGGAAGATAAGTTTGTGAGCTTGGGTGAGTTGAGTATAGGTCAGGTAATTGGGGAGCAATATCCAATTTTGTTTGTGAAGGGCATTGCAGTGGTGGGTTGAGGATTTGTAGCCTGTAGCAAACTTGGAAATTTTGTTGTCGAAGGAAGAGAGTTTTGTCTTGTTGGAAGTTTGTAGTTTAGTAAGAAGTAGGGTACCATATAGGAGGGAGGGAATGAGGTATGTAGTAGAGAGAATAAACTTAGTGGAGGGAGTAAGATAGCGATTGTGGAGTTAAAGCATACCAAGTTTCTGGTGGGTTTTATTGATATTGTTTTGTATGTGGATATCAAATTTAAACTGTTCATTGATGAGGACACCTAATAGTTTGGCATAGGGTACTATTTCGAGTGGGGTTTTGTTTTGGCTGATAACAGAGAAAGTGTTCTTGTCTATAGTAATGTTTTTAGAGGGAGTAAATTACGTAAGTTTATTTTTTTGTTGCCTTGAGAGCTAGATGGTTATCTAACATACATCCATTGCTTGGTGAAAGAGAAGGCCTCTTGAGTTAATTTTTGGAGTGAGGAAGTGGAGGAGGCAAAACAGATGATTGTAGAGTCATCTGCATATTGGATTAATTTAGCATTGGGGATGGACTGGTGGAGGTGATTGATGAAAATGTTAAACAGTAAGGGACCTAATATAGAACCCTGGGGCACACCTGTAGGAGTCTTAAAGAAGGAGGAGGTGGGTTTTTCTCCATTTGACTGCTTGTTCTCTGTTGGACAGGTAACTATTGAACCAGTTGATAGAGGAGACAGTCAGGTTAAGATTACAGAGTTTTGATAGAAGAAGGTTGAGAGAGAGTATGAAAGGCATTAGATAAGTCCAAGATGAGGGCTGCCACTAGATGACCAGAGTCATGAGATTTATTGACGGTTTTGAGGAAGGAGAGGAGAGCAGTGGTAGTACTGTGGCCAGGTCTGAACCCATGTTGTGTGGGGGGAAGCAGATGGTTATCTATGAGTAGTAGTTGTAGGTGAATGCATTTTTCTAGTATTTTTGCAATAGGGGATAAGATGGCAATAGGATGGGAATTGGGAATATTGTTGTTGCTGCCTCCTTTATGAATGGGAATGATAAAGGCCTTTTTCCAGAGTTGGGGTACATAGCTTTCTTGGAATTAATGGCTTATTAAACCTGAGATAAGGAGAGCGGTGGCTTTGGCAGCTATTTTTAGAAAGTAGTAAGGAAGGTTGTCTGGGGCATTAGAGCAAGGTTTCAGGTTAGAAAGGAGTATTTTTATGAGAGAGGTGGGGATGGGTTTGACGGAAAAGGGAGGAGATGAGAGCTGGCAATATTAGTGGTGGCAGAGATAGGAGAGGGTGGTGGTGCCGCATTGTAAGTGAAGGATGTTGTTAGGTTGGCTATGGTCTCAATGAAGAAGGAATTAAATTGGATGGCTAAGGCTAGGTCGGAGGCATTTGGGTCAGGGCAGGGATTGTCTTTTTTGCCAGGATTGAGGAGGGTGGTGATACCATTCCAGAATTTGTTGGGGTTTGTCTTGTGGCTGTTTCTGAAGTACAGAGACGTAGTATTTACATTCGGACATAAGTTCCTTTACTTTGTTTCGACGTAGTTTAAAATCATTCAGGGAGGAGGGAGTTTTATTTTTATGGTAGTGTTTCAAGGCTTTGTCGCATCGGTGCATGATGGTTATGGTTTCTTTGAATAACCATGGGGCATTGTTGCATTTGATTATTTATTTATTTTTTTTTGTGGGTGCAAAGGTATTTAATAGGTTTAGGAATGTTGTATTGAAGTAGGTAATGGCATTGTCGAGGATGAAGGTTTTCAGTCAGTTCCAATTTATGTGTTTTAGGGAGTTGGAGAAAGTTTCAGGGCAGAAGTTCTTTAGGAGGCATGTAGTGATGTAGGTATGGGATAGTTGTAGGCTGGTGGGGAGGCGATAAGTGAAAGAGGGAAGGTGATCACTAAGGATGTTGGGTAGGGTGCCACTTTCAGAGATATGAGGGTGAGAGACTAGAATCCAGTCAATGGTACTACTGGAGGAGTAGTCCTTGGAGGGTTTAGTAATGGAGTTGATTAGTTGTGAGAAGTTATATAGGTTAAGGTTTAGGGAGCATGTGGGAGATTGAATAGAGTTCTAGTTAATGTTAATGCCACCAAGGATTATGGTTTAAAAAAAAAAGAAAGGGTACTGCCTAATGCTAAAGTACAGCTATCAGTAACAAGTAAAAACAAAATTCAAAATGAAACGCTGTACAACAATGGCCAGTAAAGTAAAGTTCTCTTGGAGAATAGGTAGTGTGGTTAAATGATATAAAACTTAAAAGTGCAACATATATAGCAAAAAACTTGCATACATTTCCAGTACTTAAATTAAATGCACTTACAAGATATTCATGCTGTGAATGCAGTTATACCATAGCAAAATGATGGCTCCAAAGTATCCAGTCTTGTGATGGCTTCAAAGTATCCAATCTTTTTGGTCTGATATACAAAGTATCCACACTGAAGATGTAGTAGCTGCTATGTGACTGTGATGAACTGTGATAACAGCTTAACCAGTCTAACAGATCAAATGAAAGCCTCTAGTTTTAATGGCAGTTAAAATCCTTTTATTGTAGGAAAAGTTAAAATCTTCATGTCAGGTTAAAATCTTGATGTAGAATAAAACAGTCCCTATGTATTCCAAACGATAAGTGCTTTCGGTATCTTCTTCAGATCGTAGAGATTGGGACTGGAAGTTCCTTTTTATAGTGCTTGCTTCCTTTACTGTTGAGACAATCATTCAATCATCACACTGTCAATCAGCTGTTTAAATGCACCAATCCTCTTTCCTCTCAGCTGGGGGTGTTCCATTTCTATACCTTTTGCTTTTGAGGTGTATGACCAGTCATGAATTATTAAGCCAGACACATCTCTATGTTAGCTGATAGTTGGTCTTCTAGCGTATAGGTTTCAGTGGAATGATGTTATTCAAGCCTGGCTCAATATCAGCACGGAGGTTCACAATCCACTTACTCTCCCTGCATTCAGTAATATTTTCAGTATCTCCTTTCCTTATTCCACTAAATACAATCTCTATCACCTTATAAGTGAAAGAATGACCGACATTTCTTTCAGCATGCGTTGCTAAAGCATTATGTGGATCTTTATTGGTAATGTCTCTTTGATGTCTCAAAATGCGATTTTTAAACATCTGATTAGTTTTACCTACATAGAATGCAGGGCATAGTTTACAGGTAGCCATGTACACCACATTGGGGGTTATACAAGTGGCTTTGACATTAAAGGTGTATTTCTTCTTTGTCCTTGGATGTTCAAATTCGTTATTACAGTCAGTCAGTGGGCATGCTGTGCAGTGGCCACATTTGAATGTGCCTTTACGTCCAACGATTTTATATTTACTAAACCCATCCTTTGTGCAAAGTAACCTCTTTAAATTTGTCTTATTCTTGTAGCCAAAGCATTGTGTTTTAGCTACAATGTCTTTTAGCTTGGCATCCTGGGTGAGGATTGGCCAAAACTGCCTTATTATGGATTTAACTTGTGTGCTGTCTGTGCTGTAAGTTAACATCACTCCAGTGGTTCTGTCTTCTGTCTTATTTTTCTTTGGGATAACTTCTTGAACATTCACATCTTTTTCATTATAGCCTCTCTTTATTAGGTTTTGTTGTAGAAACAAAATTGCCTTTTCTCTTGTCTCATCTTTGCTAGATCTTTTACGTATTCTTTGTGTTTCATTTTGCATAATATTTTTAGTGACATGTTTAGGATGCATGCTGCTTTTCAACAAGTAATGATTTTTCCATGTATTTTTTCGGTGTAATTCAGTTTCCAACATGTTTTTGTTAAGAATAACATTCACATCCAAAAATGCAACTTGATAATGAGAGTGTTCTGCTGTAAAGCTTAAGAAAGTAGTAGTCCTATTTAGATATTGATGGAATGATTCAAATTGTGGTACGGTTCCTTTCCATAAAATAAAAAGATCATCCACAAATCGACCATAAAATTTGATGCATTCATACCATGGATTATTTGAGTTCAATACATGCTCCAATTCCCAGTCTACAAGCACAAGATTTGAGTAGCTGTTCGCACAAGGGGTGCCCATGGCTACCCCCCATTTTTGCCAATAGATTGATGTAGCATACACAAAATAATTATTTTCCAGTATTAAATCTAATAAAGCACAAATCCTACTGGTTTCATTAACAGTTTTTTTGTGGCTTAAGATCTTTCTTACAGCTTCTACGCCTGCTTCGTTGGGAATGGAAGTGAAAAAACTATTCACATCCAGGGTGGTCACAAGTAGGTGGTCATAATCCGTAATGTTATTCATGGTTTGATTTATCTTTCTTAAGAAGTCATCAGTATCCTGCAGAACTGTATCAAAATATTTTAAAATAGCTCTCAATTCTTTCTCCACAAATAGTGACATTGTTTCTGTCACCCACCCTTGTCCTGCTACTATAGGTCATAGTGGAGGGTTATGAAGGTCCTTATGAATCTTAGGAAGTCCATTAATATTCGGAACAGTGGGTTTTGTTATGTTCAAAAAATTGTAAAGGTCCAGATCCACTTGGCCTTCAGTCAACATATCCTGAAGTAAGGAAGAAACTTTTTGTTTAGTTCAATTTAACTGGATTGGTGTAACTCTATGGTATGTCTTTTCATCTTGTAACATGGAGGTCATTTTCTTCTTATACCAGTTAGTGTCCATAACCACTATAGTACCTCCTTTGTCTGCTGGTTTGATTACCACATTCCCATTTTGTTGTAAGTTGCATAGGGCTTGTCTTTCTTCATACGTAATGTTTCTATAATGTTTAGTATGCGTGTCCATTCTTAATTTCTCCACTGCATTATTACACAGCCGCATGAATAGTTCCACAGCAAGATGGGCTACAGGTACAAATGTACTTGGTTTCCTTAAGGTTCTAACTTGTTCTGTGTTTGTGCCATAAATATTTCTTAATGCCACATTACGTCCAAAATGCTTTATGTCTATAACAAATTCATTCAGATCGGATCTTAAAGAGGGTATGAAAGTTAACCCCTTCTGTAAAACAGAAGTTTCTGCTTGGGTCAATTCATATTGAGAAATATTCACCACTATAGAACTGTTTAATTCAGTATTTTCTTTCTTTTTCTGTCTTGACTGTGAGTTTGTGGGTTCTTGTAACTGGTTTGATTCAGAAAAAAACGGAAGTTGTGCGGTGATGGGGAGAAATGTACTCCCTTTCTTAGGAATGGTTCCTGTTTCTGAGGATGTTTCAACAATCCTATCTGCTGTAGTGGCCACAGGTGTCCCTGTAATATTGGTAGATGTATTCAATGTGCCAGATGTTTGCTCCTCAGTCCCAGTATGGTTTCTAGACACAGATGTGTCATTCCTAATGGATGCAGGATGTCTGGTGCTAGGGTTAAAGTGATTTGTAGTAGACCTTATTTCCTCCCTGGGCCATTCAAAGATCCGCCCTTGTTTGAAATCATTAATGTCTCTATTTAGTTTTTTATTTTTTGATCTTTTATTTTTGATTCATACACATTATAGGATTATGGTTTTGTTGGTGATGTTAGATGATAACCAGGATAGGATGTCCTCGAGGATAGGGATGTTGTCTCCTGGAGGTATATAGAGAGCAGCTATGCATATATGTTTGTGTTTGTTTATCTGAAGTAGGTCTAGGGTTAGTTTGGAATTGCAGAATTAGGGAATAGGTTTAATATAAGGTGTGACTGAAAGGGAGGAGGAATAGAGTAGAGCTACTCCACCACCTTTCCTATGTGTCCTGTATTTCCTAATGATGTAGTAGTTGGGAAGGGTGATCTCAGAGTCTTTGATATGGGGTTTTAACCAGGTTTCAGTGATGACTAAGATGTCTGGTTGGTTGTGGATTAGCCATGCGTGGAAGTTAGGGATTTTGTTACATAGGCTTTGAGTATTTATTGTAGTGAAAACAAGTTTTTTTTTTGTTTGGGGGTGAGTAGGGGTGCCTTTGATTTGTGAGGAAGAGAGGGTCCAGTGTTAGGGTGAATGTTGCCAGAGAGAAGGATGGTAATGAGTTGACAGATGTGGGAGAAAAGGTATTTGGAGTGCTCAGAGTTTGGTTTGAAAGTCAGGTATTGTGTTGGAATAGGTTTGATAGGGGTTGGAGAAGAGTAGCTGTAGGTGTGCCTACGTTTATAAGGAAAAAGGGCAGAGTTGTTAATGAAGTAGAGATTAGGGGATATAATGGGTGTGGATTGTTTGTATTTATGGGGTGTGGACAGGTTGTGTGAAAAGAGGGTGAGTGATTATATTTTGTAGGACTTGGGAGAAGGATGAGGCATGATAGTAAGACAAGGAGTATTGTTTGGTTTATGAGTGAGGCAGACTTTGTATCCATGGTTGTTTACCTGAATCTTAGGCTAAGGGTAGATATCAAGTAGAATGGAAAGTAGATTAGTATGGTTAGGGTGTGGTAAAATGTATAGGTGTGGGGTTTGAATGATGCTGAGGGGGGTGGGCAGATTTGATTGGGTAGTATGGGTATGGGAGTGGCTTAGTGGCTATAAATGTAGAGGTAGTGGGGGTGGGTGGGTATTAGTGGTAGGGTAGGTCTGTGGAGTGGGCCTACAGGGCGAACGGAGCAGGTAGAGCTGAGGTGATGGAATCAGCCTTACCAGAAACAATCAGTGATGTGAAAGGAAGAGTTGGAGCGAGTGGGCCAAGCTGAGAAAGACTACCAGAAAGGGTAAAGGAAGTGAATTAGGGGATCGAGAGAAGAGAAGGAATTGAGGAGCACAGTAGGCTGCTGGCAACGCATGGAGGGACACTTTACTTATTTTTTTTTTTTTGATATTAGCAGTAACAGTTATTGAACTGCACAGTAGATGTTATATACACATTGATGATTTGAGGGGAGGCTGTTAGGTCACAAAGCACTTCAATGGTCCCGATTATTTGTTCCTTGTAAGGTCGGGAGGTAGGGTGGAGTGTAGTTCAGTGGGAAACTCCTGGGAGGTGGAGACGTGGCTAGTAAGCTGCAGTGGAGATGGGAAGAAATAATTAGAGTATTATCCCAAAGGTAAGGGAAAGAAAAGCTGTTAGGCAAGTCAGATATATATGAAGAAGGGTGGCCTGTGGATTAGTATGGTAGGAAAGTGCATGGCTACAGAACTATGGCTGTGGAGAACGAAACCCCTGGGAGGTGGAGACGTGGCTAGTAAGACATTGATGTTCTTGAGGGGAGGCTGTTAGGTCACAAAGCACTTCAATGGTCACAATACTTCTATTCCCATGAAACTCCAGGAATGCTCTAACATTTCAAATAATAATGTCCGAAAACAGAGTACTCTCTATCATTGTTTCCTTTAAACTCTGAATAAAAGATGCAAACTCTACAAGTGACTGCAAACATGATCAGCAGATTCATAATCCTGGATGGACTCAGAGAAGCTCACGGTAACACTATAGAAAAGTCCAAAATGGCTACCAATAATTACTATGATCAATCCTTGCTCAACTGTTTTATATTCAAACTAATTTACAGCATACACTGCCCACCTCTGGCACACAGACTGCAACACAGACAAACAAACTATTCCCTTAACTTGTCTACAGATGATACCAACTGTTTGTCAACATGGCCGGTGTTAGCATTTTGGGGGCCCCCATCAAATGTCAAGTTGGGGGCCCCTAGACACTTCCAGTCTAAGTATCACCCTATCACTGCCACTCCTCCTAAGCAACCTTTTAGTTTAGGAGTAGTACTCACAGACAGACCTGTAGCTACAATGTTCTTACATTACAGCAAGCCTGTGTACCACACTATACTGGCCTGTCTTACAAAGGGACAGTTACAGTCAGTGGCATTTAGTTGCAACAATGATAAATTACAACAGCTCTATGTACCGGTCTGGACATAAGTGAAATGATGCCCTAGGCCTTTGGTTTGAACACACACACACACACACACACACACACACACACACACACACACACACACACACACACACACACACACACACACACACACACACACACACACACACACACAAAAACACCAGTCCTCCCCTCTGATTGCCCTCCCCATTCTTGGGCCCCCCATGCATGCATGCACATTACTTATTTCTTATTTTTCTCACATCTTGCCATACTCTTCCACTTTCTCAAGAAGCCATAACTTTTTATATGCTCTGAAGTGCATTTTCAAGATTTTTCCCCCTAACCTTTTCATCCAATGATGGCTTGAACAGAAATTAAGATTAAGGAAAGATATTTACTGTTGCTGTTCAGCTTTAGTTTTCCTTCCATCCTTTCTTCAAACACACCTTCTCTGACCAAGACAGCACAGTGATAATCATTTAGGAAATAACTCAAATAAACCAGGGTCTAAGAAGCCATAGGTTTACATATGGTCTCAGATGCATTTTATGGCATTTTCTCAGCCATTTAATTCAATAATAGTCTGAACAGAAATCATGAGAAAGAAAATAATTTCCATCTTTTTTTTCTTTCAAGGAAGACATAAGCTGTGCCCAAGGCTTAATGTTCATAGCTGACAAAACAGTAGTTCACAATAAACTAACAAGCCACTTCTTGTGGGAATACATAGGTCTTACATGGGAATACTGCCTATCGCCCTAACCCCAACTGAAGACGGTCATTGTCTATGCATCCTTCTGGCGTTAGACTGGGATAAAAGCAGAGGTTCAAATTGCCACTGTCATCTATTTCAAGTGACTGCTGACATACATATACACAGCATGCCTCCTCCTTCCTCAACCCGAACTGCCAAAGGCAGTCATCTATATATGTGCCTGAAGTGTGAATGTGAGGAAAGTGAAAAAAATAATGATTACAGTAATATATTCTAATGTGTTGCTTCTAGACAGTACACCACCCTTACACAAGCTATATTGACCTTCTTTGTATACCTCTGAGGTATGTGAGAAAACTAGAAGAAACAATGACTACACTGTCTTCAGGTCAAACACAAGCTATAATGACCTCATGTGCACACCTCTAAAGTTCGACTATGATAAAAATAAAAGAAGTAATACAACACAATCCTCAGCCCCCTATAACCTACAGCAACTTTCTGTACACACACATCTGAGCAGGGCAGGTTTTAGAATTGGTGCGGTTGAAAACAGAGGCTATTATCAGCTTTATCCTAAAAGGATCATATCGCAGCACTATTTAGGTTAAAGACTGTAATTTGAAAATTTATACACTTTTGTCCTTATTCTTCCCCAATCAGTAACAGCTTTTGTGGGGGCCCTCAGAGAGTCAAAGATGATTATATGAGACCCCATATCCATTTATACATTCTGTGGGGTGGGGGCCACCAGACTCCAAGAAACTCTAAGTGTCTGAATGTTCTGCAATATATTTTATGCCTTACTTTTGAAATATAATTACTTGTTAGGTACATTTTTTTACTGATACTCAGAAGAATAATATATGTGCCCTGCCATTATTAAGAGTGTGCACAGATAAAAATCATTAATATTTTATCTGATATTTTTAAACACACACACACACACACACACACACACACACACACACACACACACACACACACACACACACACACACACACACACACACACACACACACACACACACACACACACACACACACACGCATGCATGCATGCACACACACACACACACACACACACACACACACACATAAATGATAGCAGTACTAATTTTGTACTTATTTCAGCAAATACCAATACATTGTGCAACACTGGTACTGCCACACTAAACTAGTGACTGTCATTTAGCAGTCGTGAAACAGTATGGGTAAGTCACTTTTATTAATCTCATTGATAAGTAATACATAACTGTCACTGTCCCTGATTTTTACAGACCTTCTCTGAATGTGCCCCATAATTTTGCCCTGTTGTTCATAAAAGTTTGATTTCCTGTTAAATAATTCAGGATTACAAACAGTCAATAAATCCAGACACTGGAGTCCATAGGTTCATAGGTGTGTACTAGGCTAATGGCACTGGAGCCTTTACAAGCCTAGCCCACAGGATTACACTGGCATCATGCCACTCGACCTTAGTTCAGTGTCTCTGTCGAGTAGAACCACTGGAGTGATCCCCGGGGTGAATTTTCTATTTCCCATCTACTCATCAAGATTTCTCTTGAAGAGGGCCAGTGAGGCACTCCGCTTGACATGTATGGGAAGTCTATTCCATCGCATGGGCAGTCTCTGGGTTATGAACCTATCCCTCCAGCTTGTTCTGTTGATTGTGGTAATAAGGTTGAGGTCTCTGGAGCATGTAGTGTGGAGGGATTGGGAATTCTTTAGCTGTAGCATTTCTAACAGAGCTGGATCAAACATGGCTTTGTAAGTCAAGCAGAGATCATCTCTAAGTAGGCGATACAAGACAGACAATAGTTGGAGTTTTTTGAGTCTGTCCATATAGGACAAGTGTTTAAGGCCTAGCATCCTATTTGTGAGGTACTTTTGTGGCCTCTCCAGTTTTTGCAGGGGTCTATTGAGGTACATGCCAAGTGGGGCATTGTACTCGATGATTGGCCTAAGGAGGGAAGAGTAGAGGGAGACAATGACCTCTTTCTTCCTGGATGCAAAACCCTTAGTAATGAGATGTGCCACATAGAAGGACTTTCTGACCACAGTGTCAATGTAGTGGTCAAAAGAGAGGTTGCTGCCAACCTGTGCTCCCAGATCTCTTATGATGCCTTCTGTGTTCAGTGGACTACCATCGATGTGGTAATTTATAGGAACCGGGTTTTTCCCAAAGGGGATGATGACACATTTTTTGGCATTGAGCTTAAGGCCATGGTTCTGACACTAGTTGTTGGTCTCAGTGAGGTCTTTCTGTAGATGTCAACATCACTTGGGGAGATAATTATGGCTCCCAACTTGCAAGTGCCTGCGAATTTTATCAGCTAGAGTCCATTCATGTTGGCCTGGACTTCAGAGAAGTAGATATCAAACAGGAGAGTTGTGTGTCTCATGATTAGTGTTGTGTTGTGGTGATCGAGTGCATTTCTGCCTTGGAGGTCTTTGCTGTTTGGGTAGAGTTTTATTGAGAGCCTCCATGAAGGTGGGTGTGTGGTTTGTGCTTTTATGTGAAGGTAGTGCTGGTGTGTGTTCTGGAGGGCTATGTGTTCCATGTGGTGTGGTGCAAGTGTTGACTTCTTCCTCTTGACCAGCTATTCCAGTCTTGGCTGGAGAGTGCGTGGCTTCCACTTTGGATATATAAGTGCATCTCTTGCAAGTCTGAGTGTTGGGAGGCAAGAGGAGAGGGTTGTCAGTGTACATGTGGCAGTTGCTATATTGACTCAGGATGCCCAAGCTCACCAGGTTAATAGGAGAAAGCACAGGGAAGTGACCTTTTATACTTATTGTCCAAAAATACAAGTTATTGCAAAAGGTGTTATTTTATTAACTTTTTAAGTGAATTAGACTAATATTTAAAACACGTTCCTGATTCTGAGCCTTTATTTTGCTATTATTTTTGTCACTGCACTGAAACCTTAAGCAAAGAAGTTAAGAGTTATAATATATTGTGTTCTGCCAGTATTTATAAAACTCCCTGAAATAGAAGATCATCCCTGATGATTGGAAGCATCAGCTCTTCTTAAAATCCAAGGTTTGCACAGAGATAAGTCACTCTGGGCTGCTGATCTCACTGGTGCTTCTCTTGCTCAGGTTCATTATCAGTTCATCCTAACAGGGGCATATCACAGCCGTGTTCAGGTTAAAGAGCATAATCAGGAAATAAATCCATTTTTCTTCCTCATTTTTCCTAACCAGCAGCAGCCTTTGTGGGGCCCCCACACAGTCAAAGGATGATTAAGGGGGCCCCCTGCAGACATGGGGTTTGCAGGATCTAAAACTGGCTATCTAGTTAGTTTTAGTTGAGAAAATATCCAACAGGGACACTATGCCAGTGCTAAAATATTCACTGGAATTGGGATGCCTGTTACTTAATAAAACACTGTTACTATAACCAGAAATATCTTTGAATTTTAAAGGAGATATAAATAAGAGTTATTACCCATTTGGTTTACTAAGTATATAGATTGCTGTGCTAGCTTTTGACGGTCTGACAGACATGTTACAAAATCTCAGAATAAGATAACTTGCCGTGTTTGGGGGCCCCCAGAATCAGGGGGCCCCCAGCAACCACAGGATATGCTGGTGCTTAAAGCTGGCTATGTTTGTCAAGACCCCATTTCAATAAGAGAAAAGGTGAAAAAACATTTTTCAGATCTTACACCTGCCGCATGGAACTCACTACCTCGTGATACCCAAAAAGATCAGGAATTGAGTACATTCAAAAAGAAGCTACTTCAGTTTTCTTAATAATAAATATGTGTCAATGTTTTGACAATGGATAAATCAGGTGTATAGCACCTAGCTCATAAACACGCAGCTAAACACTATGTTGTTTGTAAAATAGCACTAGCATAGCAGTTTGATACATGTTGTCCATATGTAAATATCGCCTGCTATTCCTTCTTTAATCTCTTCTAGCACTTCTTTCTAAAAAAACAATCTGTTGCTGTCTTGAAACAGTAAACAATTATCACTGTCATATTTAATTGCAACTGCCACAAATCTAACATAAAACATAAAAATTTATGTTTTGCAAATGAACTATCAACTCTGAATTGTACAGATAACAAAGGATTGAAACCATCTGTTGACATGTGGGAATGCCTGCCTGTCACAGTTCATGCCTGAAAATAATCTGTTGAATAGTCTGCCTTCCTGATCAACAAAAATAATAAATAAATAAATTAGATGGTGAAGTTTAATAAAGTGGGGACATACAAGTATGTTCTCGCCTCTCAGGGAGATAAGAAAAGTACAGTTAAAGCAAGGAAGGAGTGAGAGGAAAATCCTGACTAGGTCCACTGTGAGATAAATTTAATAAGTTGTTTATGTTAGGCTTTGAGGAATAGAATGCTTGTCACATTCCTTACTCTATGTTGTTTTACAATATATGTACTGTCAAAAGGTTGGTGATCTCTCTCTCTCTTTCTATAAAGATGGTGGGAGCTTAGGGGGATCAAATGTGGAGTGAAGAGATTGAAGACAATAATAAACAAAATATATGAAAATAATGCCATGTTTGGTATTCTTTTTTAAGGTGTACATATGTATGTAACATTACCATCTATCATGTCTCTCAACCTGCAGATGTTGAAAATAAGAACAAAGGCCTTTGAAATCTAAGAACATCCAACTAAAATTCTAGACATTTAATTACCATAGAATTTGAGTACTGAATGGCATAAAACTATTCCTACTTCCGGGGAGAAATGTAGGGATACTACTCAGAAACATGATATGTTTAAAAAACAGTGTGTAACAAAAATGCCAAACAGATATAAGCATGTTATCAAAGAGACAGTGTAAATAAGTAGACTTTGCCAAACTGCATTGCAAAATGCTACCGCAGAAGGGCATTTATTTTTTCTTCAGAAAATGGAGATGTAAAATCTGTGCCCTCTTTCTTTAAAATTTTGGTCATGTAGTAAGGTTTTCTATGTCATACACATATTCAAAAAAATCACACGTGATGGGTGGAGGATTCAGAAAAATTTTGAAGGCGTGACTTAGTCCTGAAAATATTGGCATGTCTCCAAAAATAGGGACATCCTAAATCAGGACTGAAAATAGGGATGTTCCTCCAAAATAGGGGCAGATGAGAGGTCTGCCGTCCACAAAGGGTTAATAACTTAAATAGAAAAAAAAATGTTTTCATGATATATGTAATGATGGAACTATATGTTGTGAAATGTTCAATAAAAAGACCATGACAAAAAATAAGTTATGTACTCACCATAACGTTCCATGTGAGTTGTTCATCTCACCTTCATTCTTGACTGATGCGTTTGGAGCCGATCCATCGGCTCTGGTATGGCCGTATGCAAAGCTTGAGGTCTTCCAGTAGCTGGAGGCCAAGCCTATATCCCATGATGCACTGTGAATTACCTCAGATCTTGTTTGCTGCATGTACTATAATCATATTAATGAGCTACCTTCCTATGGAAAGGAAGAAGAATTGAGCAACCAGGATGAGACCAACATCTAGGTCAACTATCAGCCAGGAGGGGGAAGGAGGGAGGGACATAAGAATGAAGGTGAGATGAACAACTCACATGGAATGTTATGGTGAGTACATAACTTGTTAATGTGAAATTGTTCAATCTCTCCGTTCATTCCTGACTGATGGGTAGCGTCCCTAGCACCATCAATCTCAGGTGGCTCACGGGAGTACATTCTTCAGGGCCGTAGACCCAAAAGAAGCCCTGTCCCTGGAGGCCTTATCAACTTTGTAATGAGTGATAAAGGTATGAGGTTTTGACCAAGTGGCTGCTGCACAAATGTTATCAAGGGGCAATTTGGCTTGGAACACAGAGAATGTAGTAACTGCTCTGGTTGAGTGAGCTTTAATCTTGTGTTGCAAAGGCATATTAGCAGCTCTGTAGAAAAAGGTGATACAATCAAATAACCATTTAGACAGAGTTGTTTTAGCCACTGGTCTACCTTTTCCGGATTCATAGAATGAAACAAAGAGCTGGTCTGACTGCCTGATATCTTTTGTTCTATCCAAATAAAATCTGAGCTGTCTGTGAACATCGAGTCAGTGCAGCATATACTTCAACTTGTTGGAATGATTAGGGAAGAAAACTGGTAACTCAATGACTTGGTTGATATTAGTTTCTGAACAAACTTTGGGCAAAAAAGAGGGATTTGTCCTAAGGGATACTCTGTCAGCATGAAAAATCAAATAAGGAGGGCTGATAGATAAAGCCTGAAGTTCTGACACTCTACGGGCAGAAGTAATAGCTACCAGAAAAATGGTTTTCCATGACAAATATCTGAGGTCACAAGATGATGCTGGTTCAAACGGGTGAATTATTATATGTGACAGCATAAAATTTAGATTCCTTGGAGAATAGGGCATTTTCACAGGTGGTCTCATAGAAAATGTCCCCTTGAGAAAGGCCTTGGATAACTTTTGGGATATGATATTTAATCCATCAATCCCAAGATGAATATTAGATATAGCAGCCAACTGTTGTGGCTGCCACACCTTTGTTAAAAATCACAGCCAAGAATTCTAGTATGGATGTCAAGGAGGCATGGTAAGGATCAATGTTCTACTTAGAGGCCCATATGGAAAATCTCTCCTACTTACTAAGATATAATTTTGTCTCACTGGAGAAGTTATGAAGCCTGGCTATGAGGGGAACTGGAGCAGCCAAGCTGTCAGCTTCAATGACTGCAGAGAAGGATGAAGGTTCCATGACAGATGTGTCAGAAGATCTGGAACTGGGTCCAGAATCCAGAGATCCTCCAAGAGATGATGTCGAAGGAATGGAAACCAAATCTGTCGAGGCCATTGAGGGGCTATAAGAATGATGGTCCTTCCCAGGGATTTTGCTTTCTGTAGAACTTTAGGTATTAATGGGATTGGTTGGTGGAAATGCATACAGGAGTCTCGGGGGCCAATCGTGTAAGAGTGCACCTCTTGGGGCTTCTCCCAGAGGAGGAATCAGGGCAAAGTAGCTTTTGCATTGCGTGCTGATGTGGCTGGCAAAAAGGTCGCAGCAAGGCTGGCCCCATTTGCAGAAAATCCTGTACACAATCTCTTTCTTGAGGGACCACTTGTGTGGCAACAGGATTGCCCTGCTCAGTTTGTCTGCGATCACGTTGGATGTCCCTGGATATGAATTGCCAACAGAAAGCACTGGGAGGAAACAGCCCACTGCCAAACTCTGAGGGCTTCTTGGCAACGAGGGTAAGATCTGGTCCCCCCCCAAGCTTGTTCAAGTACCAGACTACTGACAAATTGTCTGTCTAAATTGCAATTGTTCCTAGGGGAAGAGAGTCTGGAAGTACTGCAACGCCAAAAATACTGTTCTCATCTCCAGAACATTGATATGCAAGTGTGACTCTTGATCTGTCCATGTGCCTTGGGCAGTCTTTCCCTGAAAATTCCCCCCCCCACCCTATCAGGGAAGTGTCTGTGGTCACAGTGGCTACTGGAGGGGTAGAAGAAAGGGGCGTCCTATGGTGACATGAAAAGATGTCAACCACCACTGGAGATCTTTCTTGCAAGAGCTCATAATCAATATTGTGTCATCCATGGAAAGTTCCTGGTAAAGACCATTGAGTGAACAACAGCCATTGAAGAATCCGCATATGCATTCTTGCTAGTGGCATGGCTAGGATTGCTGCAGCCATCAACCCCAATACTTTCAGAACTTCTGAAGCTGGTGCTCTGTCTTTTGATAATAATGTGCTGACATGCTGACAAAGAAGGAAGACTCTTTCAATTGGTAGCCTTAGAGTGGTGGGTGAGGTGTCTAGCTATGCCCCGATAAAAACAATAATGCTGCGATGGCGACAAGGCAGACTTTTCTGAGTTGATTGTAATACCTAAATAATTGCAGAGTGACAGAGTGTAGTCCCTTGTCTGAATCAGTTAATACCTGGTGGTGGCAGTAAGGAGCCAATTGTCTAGGTACGGAAACACCTGGAATCCTAGACTTCTCAGGTGAGCCGTGACCACTGCCATGTATTTGGTGAAAACTCTGGGGGCTGTAGTAAGACCAAAGGGCAGGGCTTGAAACTGCTAATGATTGACTCTCAGTCAGAAACGCAGGTGGTCTTTGATTGGCCTGGCCATTTTTATGTGGTAGTAAGCATCCTTGAGATCTATCAAGCACATCTAATTGTCTTTCCCTAAGAAGGGAAGTATAGACTGGAGCGTGAACATCAGGAACTTCTCTTTCTTTACATATTGGTTGAGTCTGCTGAGGTCCAAAGTGGGTTTCCAGTCCCCTGTTTTTTTTTTGGAACCAAAAAGAACCTTGGTGACTCTTTTTTTCTCTAGCAACTTGTGGACCTCTATAGTTGCTTGTTCCCTGTAACTGGATGGAACATCCGGGATTCTCCTTATGGATGGGGGGGCATGGCAAATGGTATGAAGTACCCTCTGGAAATGATACTGTGTACCCAGCTGTTTTTTGTTATTTCTTGCCAGGTGTCTGGATACAAAGATAAGCTACCCCTGACTGCCTCCAGAGCAGGACAGTTGGGCTTCCTTTCAGGAGCACTGGTAGGGTTGACCAGAGAAGTGATCTCTGTCACCCTGATGTTGCAGACCCCCTCTGCCGCGAGGGTGATGTCTTCCACTATTACCCTCTCCTCTGCCACTGGAGGGGGGGTCACCACATGTGTCCTGAAAGGCTCCTTGGGCTTTCCGCGGAACCACATTTTTCCTCCCCTTTGGCCTTCGGGATAAGGTTGGGTAGGGGGGGATGGACTCCGATGGCAGACAGAGTCTTTCCCTCCTGTTCACACCTAGTCAGAGTCTCCTTCACTTTAGGCCCAAAAAGGGATGAGCCATCAAAAGGGGTGTTTACGAAGGATGACTTAAAGGGTTCCGGGAAGGAATACAAGCGCATCCAGGAATGTCTTCTGAGAGTGATTCCTGTACCCGTTGCCCTACTCGTTCCGTCAGCTGCATAGGATATGAGAAGCATGGATGAGTTGACAATAGAGTTTAGGGTAGCAAGCTGGGCAGCAACTTTGTCAGAGGCCCCTGAAGCTACTGTACCCTGAAGAGCATCTCCCAACTCCTTAAAGAGATTTCTTTGCAACCTAGTGAAATGGGTTAAGTAGTTCAGTGAGCAGAGAGCAAAAATCTCTGAACTAAACATGCATTTCCCATATCTATCCATGATCCTAGACTATTAAGAGGATGGATAGATGAGGAAGTCTCAGACATTTCCTTTTTTGTGTCCGCCACCACCACCATGGCATCAACAGGGACACCGTTGGATAAGAAGGTTTTATCTGGAGGAGCTGATATGAACTTGTTAGGCCTCCTAGGAACAGGCTCCATGGACTCTGGTGACTCCCATGCCCTCCGAGAGACCAACTGCATGAGCTCATTAAAGGGCAGAGACACACAAGAGGTGGAGGATTGACTGGAAAGCCTTCGGGAGAACTGACATCCTCAGTGGAGCTTTTGGGCTGCCAATCACCCCTCTGCCTAAGGATCTCAAGTATCTCAGCAAAGGAGATATCCTCAGAGGGGGACTGTGGGGACCCTTCTGACTCATCCAAGTCAGTGTCATATGTTAAAGACTCCTGTGTGG
This sequence comes from Protopterus annectens, assembly GCF_019279795.1. Lineage (NCBI taxonomy): Eukaryota > Metazoa > Chordata > Ceratodontiformes > Protopteridae > Protopterus > Protopterus annectens. The sequence goes on along the minus strand of NC_056749.1, from coordinate 748,526,264 downwards.
AGTCCAAGTGTCTCCTCTTGCACAATATCTTCCTGGGAACCTCTTCAGTGGGAGCCTCTGGGAGGTCTCGGAAGAGCAGGGGCACCCTGTGTGGTTACCTGAGGCTCTGGGTCTCTACACATAGCCTGGACGATAGAAGCAGAAGCAGACACAGATGCTACAGGGGATGAGGAAGCAAGGCCAGAAGTTGAGGATGTCTTGGGGGACAAAGCTCTCCTCATGGCCTTGAAGGCACCACAGCTCCAATGGGAAGGAACCGATGGATCCAAAGGAACTGTCAAACCCTCCCGCACCAAGGCCGTGGGCTCCGAGCTGGAGGTAGGAGTCGAGCTCATCCAAGCCAAAGCCCCGAGAGGAAGAGTCGGCACCAACAGGTCAGTCTGACTATCCTCTCCAGATCCGACTGGAGAGTGTCAGCTCCTAGAGTCCCCGTTCAGCACCAAGGACATCAGAGTGGATGAAGCTGAGGACACTGGAGCAGGCCTCGGCTCTAAAGGCTCCACAATCAACAGGTCTGCTTCCTCTGGCTCCGAAGGGCCAGTACAGTTTGGAGGAGGAGTAGTCAAAGTAGGAGGAGTAGTGGTTTTTGGCTCTGAAGCCATTTGAGTTGGAGCCAACAATTTAGCAAGGCCTGGTGCCTGTAAAAGCTTCTGCACCAAACAATCCATATCCAAATCCGACAGGCTGACAAATGACCTAGATGAATGCACCGACGGTGCCGACTGAAGCAATGGTGACTGAGGCACTTCGGATACTGGCTCCAAAGCTGTGGGCTGGCTCCAAAAGGAAAAGACAGTCGGCTCCAAGGTCTGTGGAGCCGATGTCACAGAATCCTCCAATTATTTTGATTTCTTGGACTGCTTAGAGTCCTTAGATTCCACAGAAGAACTAGAGGACTTGGAAGACTTGCTGGCCACATCCTGATCATTCAACGCCTCTTGAAAGTGATACTTCAACAAGCCCCTGTCCATCAACTTCATTTTCCTCTCTAACAACACTCTCAAAGAAAAAGAATGACATATGGCACAAGACTCCTGTAAGTGGACAGCTCCTAAGCAATTAACACATTGTACATGTCCGTCCGTAACAGACATTTTTTGGTTGCAGTCTGGTCACTTTTTAAAACCAGACTTTGGGTGCTTGTCTTTATCATCTGCCATAATGCTGCTATAAAAATACACAGAGCAGAATAATCAGCAATTTCCTAGGTCTAACAACACACAGACACAAAATATTAGTAAAGCTACTAGGCTCTAAACTCACACCATACAGAAACGAGCCTGATAAAGAATTTAAACAACTAGAGAAAACTATATAATCCACTAGAATATTGAAACATACTCTCCACTAACTAAGGCCAAAATACAGTAGGCCAACAATAGAAAAAGGCTATATATTGCCACTAGAAACTACTTAAACAAAGTAAGAGAAACTGGGCCCAAACACACGAGGCCAATATTTTAAAGATTAATAACCACACACAGGAAGGGGAGCTTTAGAGAAGCTATAAAAGCTAACTACCTAGCTATCTATCTTATCTAAGAAAGTTTTCAAAAAAATTATTTAAGCAACTGCTAAATATAAAGTTTTTAAATAGTACTGGCCCGAGCTTGCACTGGAACCTCCGATGAGATGCTGCGGCAAACTAGATCTGAGGTAATTCACACTGCATCATGGGAAAGGGGCTTGGCCTTGAGCTACTGGAAGACCTCAAGCTTTGCATACAGCCGTACCAGAGCCGATGGATCAGCTCCAAACCCATCAGTCAAGAATGAACAGTGAGATTGAACAACTTCACAGAGATAATTTAAGAACTTGCTAGTCTCTCAAATTTAGAAAATATTCTTGAATGCATGAAATTGCAGTCAGAAGACCTTGAATGGACATTTTGTCTGAAGTTAGCATTTTATATGGACACAAATCCAATACAATGCCAACAGCACTTGACGCTTATTTTGAATACCTCTGAGATTATCATCACTAAGAGAAAAGGCAAATACTTGCCATTAGTGCAATGAACAGAGTATTTATTTTTCTAATTTCTTCCATGAATTTGAAGAGAATACTTCATCTGACCATTTACATTTTGTAAGAATTTT
>NC_056749.1:748470532-748486368 GCF_019279795.1 Protopterus annectens | reverse complement strand
CAAAGTGTAGTCCGTGGCCCACTGGTGGGCTGTGGGGATTTCCTGGTGGGCCCTGAGGGTTAAACAATAAGTATGCATGTTCTTTTCAGTGTCTTTTTTTTTTTTTTTTTTTTAAAGAATTAATGACTTTGTTTGAAGTCTGGATGTCTTGCTGCCATGAGTCCCTCCTTTCTTGAAGCTGATTGGTTAATCTCAGCTTGCAACTGCAAACTGATAAAACCAATCAGTACAGATTCAGCAGCACACCAGAAACCGAAGGAGAAACCCTGCCTAAAATACCATCTGTGCTGTGCCGGGAGTGGGAAGTTTGTTATATGAAGCCAGTACTTCAATGAGACTGCATGATTGTTAGGTATGTGTTGCTTGGGCAAATGTTTCATTTTGGTGCTTCTACATACTGTGCTTTTGCATACCTGGACATAGTAATGACGATGTTGCTTGGGGAAATACTTCCTTGATATACAAATTAGCTGCTTATGCATACATGGTCAGACTGCTGAAGTGACCACTGGGCAGATTAATTTATTGTGTTATTTTAGTGCTTGTGCATACACAATACTAACTAATTAAGAGGTTACTGGGGAAAAATTACTCATTACTGTATCAGCCTTTGAGAAATGTTTCATTCTGGTGCTTGTGTATACCTGGACATAGAAATGAAGATTTAGCTTTGGGAAATAACTCATTCTTGTATCAGGGAAGTGCATGTGCATACATGATCAGACTGCTGAAGTGACTGCTTGGCAAAATAATATATTATGTCATTTTAGTGCTAGTGCATACACAATACAAACTAATGAAGAGGTTACTGGGTAAAATTATTCATTAAATTAGTGTGTCAGGATTGAGATTTTGTGTGTGTCAGTACTCGAAATATGACCTGTCTTTAAATCATGTGACTTATGGAAGGGGCTAGTGGGCTACTGAGTTATGTGCTTTGTCCAAGTGGGCCACAATCAAAAAAGTTTGAGAAGCACTGCTTTAAATGGCAATAATATTCCAGCTGGAAGATTATGTCTCAAGGCTTGTGTATTCATGTTGTTTTGAGTTGTAAATGTTTCTCATTTGATAATTTGATCCATAGGGGTACCTATCCTTTAGGTCACTGAAACTACCTTATTGATAACAAAATTTTGTGTCATTTGACTATCACACTGGCTTGTACAGCTGCTTGTGTTAAACATTTATCAGCAGTGTTATTATTACTGATTAAATGTTTATGTTTAAACAAAGAATTCTGGAAGGGAAGAGTATAACTTTTTGAAATTGTTCTGTAGTTTCAGATACTGCAACAGATCTTAGGAAAGCTCTAAGTGTGTATTGCACCAGAGTCAGGTGATCAAATATAATGCCATTCTATGAGAGAATGCCACTCTTGCAGCAGTTTGCTTTGTTATGTTTTCTTTGAAACCGAATATAAAAGATCTATGTCAGTTATCACAGTCAGTTGAGTTCTGTTCAGTTCAGTTCAGTTTAGTTTAAAACTCATCACCTTGCCTTGTGGAAGTACGCATCTCAGTATCTAATCCTGCCATGCTGTATTAATTAAGTTAGCTAGAGAACAGTTATTCTTTAGACAGGAAACACAGTGAGATTAGTTAAGTATTGTTTTTCTGCATCTGCTTGAATCTGTTCAACTGTGTTATTTGTATTTCTCCTGTGATTGAAAGTCTGGTCTTTATTGTACTTAGATAATTTGTATTCTCATGTTTTCTATTGTATTATTTACTATTAAATATTTCTATACCTTTTGTTGCAGCTGGTCATTTACAGAATAGTTTTAACATCTTGAAAGTACTTGTGCTTATTTTAGTTACGCCTTGGCCATTCCAAAAAGCCTTGCTGCTTTGGTTACAGTCTACTGTTTAAATTAGTATTGCTTTTACTCAGTATAATTGGATACCCTTGTAAGAGCCTTAGACTGGATGACCAGTGGCAGTGTAGTTACCTTATTGTCTGGGTAGAAGGGGAACAACTTGTAAATCTGTGCCAACCTTTCCCAGGAGTGTGTGTGTGTGTGTGTGTGTGTGTGTGTGTGTGTGTGTGTGTGTGTGTGTGTGTGTGTGTGTGAGAAAATCAAATACCCAGATGAGGCTTTATCAGCTATTTAGAAAGTACAGTTGTATACACTTACCATAAATGTAGATGTTCAAGTGTATTCACAGTTGCAGTCATTACATTTGGGTAATCTGCTGGCAGGTTGCCCGCAGTCAGCCTGAATTCCAAAGTCTTGGGTCCTGCGTCAGTTGCTGTCTCCTCTTCCATGATGTCAGGTCATCAGGGGTATAAAACATGCAGCCAACACCATTTTCTTTAGTTTTTCTTGCCCCCAATTTCAGGTGCCCCCAAAAAGGTAGCAAAAAAAAAAATATATATATATATATATATATATATATATATATATATATTTATATTTATATACATATATACATGCATCAGTATAAACTTTATCTTCATCTACAAGCAAATACACACATAGGTTGTAGAAGATAGAGAAGGAAAGATAAACTCCAAAATGACAGGGGGATGGCGGAAGGGTAACCCGGACTGCAACAGTGAATACACTCGTACATCTACATTTATGGTAAGTGTACACAACTGTACTATGTTCTTTGTGTTTCACTGTTGCAGTCATTACATTTGGGTAGAATCCCAAAGCTATGGTTGGGAGGCTGGAGCTAAACAGGATTAGGTGCGGCTAAAAGGCCCTGCAGAACTGCAGTGGCAAAGCCTGCCCTGGACTTAGAGTAGAGAGGCAAATGAAATTGCTTTGTAATGGTGTGAACAGAACTCCAGGTAGCAGCCTCTAGAATGTCTTTGGTTGGTACTCCTCTGAGAAAGGCTGCTGAAGTAGCTGCAGCTCTGGTGGAATGAGACCTAATGCCCTTGGGCACATGTTTACCATGGTGTATGTAGCAGCAAAGGATGCAGTGGCTTGTCCACTTTGAAATTTTCTGCTTTGAAATAGCCTTTCCTTCTGATCCTGCAGCATATGACACTAGTAATTGCTCAGTTTTTCTTAGAGCTTTAGTCCTGCTCAAGTCGAATCTTAGCTGTCTGTGTACATCCAAGGAATGCAGAATTCCCTCCCCCTTGTTCTGCGGATTTGGATAAAAGGTTGGCAGCTGAACTGTTTGGTTAAGAGCCACACTGGAAACCACCTTAGGCACAAATGTAGGATTTGTCCTCAGAGACACTCTGTCTGGGTAAAATATGATAAAAGGCTCTACAGCCATGAGGGCCTGTAGCTCTGAAACTCTTCTTGCTGAAGTAATTGCTAGTAGCAGAGCTGTTTTCCATGATAAGAACTTTATATCAGCGGTAACGGATGGTTCAAATGGAGGCAGGGTGAGCTTTTCCAACATATAATTGAGGTCCCATGCAGGTAATGGTGATCTTCTAGGAGGCCTTAAAGTTTTGGCTGCTCTAAGATACTGCTTTAGTAATGGATGAGAGAAGATTGGTAGCTCTGTATTGTAATGAGCCGAAATGGCAGATGCATGAATTTTAATTGATGAGGAAGATAGGCCTTTGTCAAACATCTCAGTTAAGTATTGTAATATCTGAGGAATATTTGGTTCTGCTGTATCAGTTCCTTTTGCTTGATTCCAAGCACAGAATCTCTTCCATTTGTCTGCATAAGATTTTCTAGTACTAGGCCTTCTGGCTTCCAAAATGACATCCATCACAGCTTTACTGAGAGGTGTTGTTTGTATAACTATATGATCAGCCATGCTGCCAGGTTCAGTGTCTGTAGTTGATTGTGCAGGATCTGATTGTTTTGCTGGGACAGTAGTTGAGGTCTTTGAGGGAAGGTCCAAGCTGGGTATTGAGACAAGTTCCTTAGGATTGGGTACTAGTATTGGCAGGGCCAGTCCGGGGCAATTAGTATCATCTTTGGTTTCTCTTGTCTGACTTTTAGCAGGACCTTGGGGAGAAGAGGCAGAGGAGGAAAGGCGTGAACTGATAGTTTTTTCCAACTGAAGGACAGGGTGTCCACTTTCCATGCTTGTCTGTGATAAGTCCTTGTGCAGAATCTTTTTAGTTGATCATTTTGAGGAGAGGTAAATAGATCTATGTCTGGGTTCCCCCATTTCTCTGTTATCATGCTGAAGACTAGTGGATTTAGTTTCCACTTGTGAGGATCCATAAGGTTTCTGCTTAAATTGTCTGCCAGAGTATTTTGCTTTCCTGGCAGGGATTGAGCTTGAAGATGTATTTGGTAGGTCAAAGCTGTGTCCCACAGTGTCATAGCTAATCTGCAAAGGGGGTATGAGTGTGCTCCCCCTTGCTTGTTTATATAACACATGACAGTGGTGTTGTCCGTCTTTATCATTAGTTGTCCTGGATGAAGTAAGTCCTTGAAGGCTGTTAGGGCATTTTGAACAGTTAGCATCTCTTTCTGGTTGGCATGTAGATGCATTTGTTTTGGGGTCCATATGCCCTGGATGCATCTTCCTGTCATGTGGGCCCCCCAGGCATAATCTGATGCATCTGTTGTAATGGTTTGGCTGGCAGAGGTTAGAGTGATGGCCTGTCCCATATTTTGGTGACATGCCTTTGCCCACCATAGAAACTCCTGTTGTAGGCAGGGAATGAGAGGAATCATTGCTTCCACACTGTGAGAATGTTGACTCCATAAACTTTTTAGGTACCATTGAAGTTTCCTCATATGCAGTCTTGCATATGGAATCAGTAGGATGCAGGATGCCATAAAGCCCAGAGCCTGCAGAATTTGTCTTGCAGATAACAGGGTTTTTGTTGCCATCAGTTTGAAGTAAGTAGTCAGTTGCATTTGTTTGTCTGGCATGAGGTAAGCCATCTGGGCAGTTGTATTCAAGCTTGCACCCAGGAATGTTATCTTTTGAGAGGGTACCAGTTGTGATTTCTTTCCGTTTATTGTGTACCCTAGGCATGATAGAAGCCTTTTCACAAATGCCAGGTGTCAAAGAAGAGTGTCCTTGTTCTCTGCTTGAATGAGACAGTTGTTCAAATAAGGGTATATTTGTATACTTCTTTGTCTGCAAAATGCAATTACTGGTGCCAGGCACTTTGTAAAGACCCTGGGCACAGTAGATAAGTCAAAGGGCAGTGCAGAGAATTGGTAATGCATTAAGGCAGCCTTGAATCTGAGGTATGTTCTGCACGATTGCCTTATTGGGACATGCAAGTATGTCTCTTTTAGGTCTAATGTCACCAGCCAAGCATTCTTGCCCAGCATGGGCAGAAGCTGCTGCAAAGTCAGCATTTTGAATTTTGGAATGTCCAGGTATGTGTTCAAAATCGATAAATCCAGTATTAGCCGCCAGGCCTTGTCCTTTCTGGGTACCAAGAACAGTCTTGAGTTAAAACCTTGTCCTTTTTCCTGTTCTGGTACTGGCTGAATGCCCCCCATACCCATGATGGACGTAACCTGTTTCTGTGCCTCTGCCCATTGATTTTTTTGGCAGATCTGGCCAACCATTTGCCATTGGCAGAGTGTGGGAATGAAATCTGTATCCCTGTGATACTATGTTTAGTACCCACGCGTCCTGGGTTATTAACTGCCAATTTTGAGCAAAAAGTTCTAATTTTCCCCCTAAGGGTGCTGCCAAAAGATAAGTACTTGGTGTAGGCAGAGGGAAGTCATTGGGACTGTTTTCTGTAAGTTTGCGCTTTATCTCCTCCAGATTTGGAGGTAGAAGCGCCCCATTGATTTGACCTGTATGAATCTTGCACCTGGTATCTGTAACCCTTAGGGCTTCTGGATTTGCCCCTTTGAGCTCTGTCTGACACAGGAAAAGACCAATTTTTTGTAGGCCAGTGTCTACTGAATAGTGGTGGCTGCACTTGTAAGAAGTCTTTAACAGTTTGCATAGACTTAGCTTTGTCTTCCATTTTCTTTAAAACCTCTTCTGCCTTAATACCAAGCAGAGTATCATGTTGTAAAGGTGCATCTAGCAATTTAGCTTTAACATGATCAGGCAGATCTGAGTGTTGCCATTGAGATTCTTGCCAAAGCTATAGAATGCTTTGTGGTTGTCTTTAGAGTCAGTGGCGATTCTTTGGAGGATTTTATGAGGGATCTCAGCTTCTTATTGAAGCTGACCAGGGAGTTTCTCCAGTCATGGGATTTTACTCTTTTTTTGCAACCGTTTCTTTCTTCTGTTGTAGAGTTTGTTTATGGCAGGGGACCACCAGATTGGCTTCCTTTTTTTGGAGGATAGCATCTTGGTTCTGTTAGGGATTGCACGATCCATGCACTCATGTAAGTGCTTATAAAGTGCATTTGTGTAGGATTCAGCAGTCATACCTCTATTGTCCTTCAGCATGGGTGTCATGACGTTTGCCACTTCTGTCTGAAGAAGCGTGAAGTTGGCTTTGGAGAAATTTTTTTTACTGTGGTTTCCCTAATGGGGGTGGGAGAGGGATGTGGATGTCTAGGGTGATTAGCTTATGGTCGGATCTGACCAACAAGGAATTGACCTCTGGTGTGGAGCACCAGTTGCCCATGTTGGTAATAACCAGGTCTAGGATATTGCTGCCCCTGGTGGGGGTGTGGAAAAATTGATCCATGGCATTGGAATTTATGAATTCCAGAAAATGTTGAGCACAAGAGTTGGTACATGAGTAGTTTTCCCAGTTAATGGTAGGGTAGTTTAAATTGCCCATTATTAGGGTGTTAGGTTGTACCGTAATATTTTCCAGTGTATTAAGAAATGAGGAGTGGGAATCCTGGGGCATAGTGGGGGATCTGTAGCAAGCTACAATTTGGATTGCGGTCTTGCCCAGAGTTAGTTGCACTTGGATAATCTCGGATGCATTATGCTGAGCAACTAGCCTGGACGTGTGGATATCCTTAATGAATATGGACATGCCTCCGCCTTTAGTGTTTCGGTCCAGGTTAGGTGGCCGAAAGGTGTGGTATGAATTATAGCCTGGTAATGTAGGGGTACTCTCTGGAGCCTTGAACCAGGTCTCTGTCACTGCACAGATGTCGATGTTCTCCATTTTAAGGAGTGCCTCGAGAGAGTGCATTTTGAAGTTTAGACTTCTAGCATTGAGTAGCAATACCCTCAGATTCTTCTTGCCTGTACCTGTTAGGGTGGTGAATTTGTCATTTGAACCTTGCCTAAAAAAGGCACTATAGGGGTGGCTAGAGCCTTAGCCAGTATCCAGAATCCCAGGGGTGACAGGTGCAGGCCATCTCTTGCAAAGCATCATGGCTTGTTGATCATGTCATCCCAAGCAGACAGATACTGGATCACCTTAGAATGACACCAGAAGCTTAGCCAATTGTTGAAGTCAATCATTTTGTCCTTGTACTGTGGTATCATTCTGGGTGATGGCAGGATGCTACTCAGGGCTAGGGTCATACCTGCCTGGGTTACAAGATCGGACAGCTCCTCTATGTCCCTTTTCATGTAGTCCAAGGAGGTACGTCTCAGGTCATTCACACCAACATGGACTATGACAGAGTCATATTTGTACTTGTTGTGGAGTGACCTGAGTGCATGCATTATGTGGTGGATCCTGGCACCTGACAGGCAGCTGACAGTAACTTTCTCCTTGTTTAGCCTGGTGAGTGGAACATCAGTGTGCCTGACTATAGAGTCACCTATGACTAGAGTGTTGAGTACGTTGTTATGCCTTATGGGCTGTGGCTGAGTGGCACACTGAGTTTGTGGGCTATGTGTCATTTGGGTTGTGTTGGGGGGTGGAGGTCCCTGTTGCTTTGGCAGGTTTTTACTGAGAGCCTCCGTGAATGTAGGTGTGTGTTTTGTGTTTCTATGTGTGTGTTTTGGTGGTGTGGTTTTGGTGGTGTAGGTTTTGAGGGACTATGTGCTGAGTGTGGTGTGGTGCAAGTGTTTACCTTCTCCTCTTGACTGTCTAGTCCAGTCTTGGGTGAAGAGAGCTTTGCTTCCAGTTTAGCTATATAAGTGCATCTCTCACAGTTTGTAGTGTTGGGTGGTAGGAGGAGAGGGTTGTCTGTGTACATGAAGCAATTACTGCATTGCCCCAAGATGCCCAGATTCATCAAGTAGACAGGAGAAAACACCGGGGGCTGACCCTTAGACATGCCTGGATAGGTGCTTATTTGTTAAGTACTAGAAACTGTTTTCCTCTAAACAGTGAGGAAAGTTGAGTGTTGTAGTAATTTGTAGCTTATTTAGTGCTTACAATAAGTTCTGAACAAGTGTTGAAACAAAAAACTGGCTAGTTCTAAGAAACAAAATTAAGCTAGAAGGCTTCCCTCCAACACAGAAAGGCTTGGGACCTAGAAGCCTACAAATAGTCCTGGACACAGCAAATCTATATCCAAGCTAGACTACCCACAGGAAAGGCAGGAAACAAGCTTAGAAAAAGTTTTTTTTTTTTTATTGGAAAGAGAGAAAGGAGTAGCAGAAACTAAGCTGATTGGCCTTCTCAAATGTTCTCCCTGTACTGGGTAGAATGAGGTAATGACACTAGACTGGGAGGAGGGTCCCAAATCAAATTTACACTAGGGGCGGGCAACTCCAAACAGCTAAAGGGAGCCTCTTGAAAAAAGAGTTTAACTGCAACAAGTTATCAGAAACAAACAACCCAACAGATGCTTAATAAAAGTGGACAATTTCCAGTTAATACCTCACACACAGTGAAACTAGCTAGAAAAATACACAGTACACAGAGTGCTATAAATAACAAAGAAATAAAGAACAAAATAAACAAAAAACAGGATACTTAATGTTATATATTATAGCTCCGAGTTTGCTCAGTGTCCTTCCTTCGATTAGCTCAGTGTGAAATGACAGAACACTCACAACTGAACTTCTTAGGTATCAAATCTCAAAGAGTGCATGTGTCAGCTACTTGGGCAGGGACACAAAGCACTGGCTGGACAGAAAGGGTGCTGGATGCCTTGGCTTGGACACTCATTTGAGATCTCAACTATATAGCTGTGCCAGTGGTGAGTCTTACTGGGGATCTGGAGAAAGAGGGAGATACCAGCCCTGGACTGACTGTGGTCTCTGTGTGCTCTTAAAGGAAATTGCACTTGATGCAGGGAGCTGCATCTGGAAATACTGTGTGTGTACCTATTATCCTTGCAGTGAACATCCCCCACCAGAGCCAGTGTTTAGGACTGAGGCTCCTTGATTACTTGCCCAGAGGTGGAGGGTCATCACAGAGCCAATTGGCATTGAGTGTCAGGTGAGATGATTGAATACTGCCAAAGAAGCTGAAAAGCAAACTCTACAAAACAGTGTTGTGACCAGTACTACTGTATGGTACAGAAACCTTGGCAGTAAAAGCAGGACAGATGAGGAACCCAGAGGTGATGGAAATGAAGTGTCTGAGATGGGTGGCACACTGTGGGGCAGACGAAGAAATAAGGATGTAAGAGCAAAAGCCAAATTAGCTCCAGTTGCAGAAAATATCAAAGAGAACAGATTAGAGTGGTTTGGGCGCATGTGCAGAAAAGCAGAAGACAATGTGGTTAAGATGATTTTGGACAGACAGGAAGAAAGCAAGAGGAAATGAGGGCATGCAGAAAAAAGTTGGATGGATTGTGTGAGAGAAGATCTGCAACAGTTAGGCGTGAGTGTCAAAGAAGGACTGAGTATTGCATTGAATCAAGAGAGCTGGCAACACCCTGACCACATGTAGAAAAATGGGAAAGAAAAGGGGGTCTTAATGATGCTGTATAAATGTATACAAGTTCATAGATATTTACTATACATAAAGTCCAGGAGACCACTAAGGAGCCTTGCCAAATTTCCCATCTGCCCCAAAGAACTGACTGGCAAATAACATGCTCAAGAGCATTCAGCAAGCAAATTAAATCTAAATGATTCAAACCTGGAACCACAGGAATGATCTTGTTAACAGCCCCACCATAGATATAAATTAATATATATATATATATATATATATATATATACATATGGGTCTACTTCTTTTGACCTAACTCCCATTTGCCTGACACCCATTTGCCTGAGACCAAATGACTGAAATTTCATTTGCCTGACACTTCATTTGCCCGACACTTCATTTGCCCGACAAGAATTATTCGCAAGAAAATGGAATATGCCCCCTTCCCCACTGTAGTGCGACGCGGGAGTTAGAATATATAGGTAGGGGGGTGGTGAAGCCCCCCCACTTACTTTTCTTTTACTAAGCAATATTACATCAAATGTTAACAATATCATATGAAATGAAGTGGGGGACTTCACCCCCCACCCCTCTTGGGTGGGCTGTGCCCACCCCTAACTATATATTCTAACTCCAGGGTCGCACTATAGTGGGCAAGGGGGTATATTCCATTTTCTTGCTAATAATACTCGTCGGTCAAATGAAGTGTCGGGCAAATGAAGCGTCAGGCAAATAAAATTTCAGTCAAATGGGGTCAGGAAAATGAGTGTCAGGCAAATGAAAGTTAGGTCAAAAAAAGTAGACCCATACATATATATATATATATATATATATATATATATATATATATATATATATACATATATACATTTGAAGTCATTTTCTTTGTGTTGCTGCTTTATCTATTCTTACAGCAGTTCTCATAAACTGATTTCCTAACATTTTCCGTGACTATATTTTATATTTAACTATAAAAATATGAAATTGAGTTTTCAATACAGCAATATGACATCTGAAGTAAATGTAAATGATATGTTACACTAATTAAAAATCATAATTAAACAGGTAAAGCAGATGGTTACCAAAGGCCTGAGTTAGACAGTATGAAATAGTATATCACCATAAAATGGTATATGTGCTGTTTATTGAGATGTGATAACTCAAAAAAAAATGGAATAAGCTGTTAAGTCATTTCCCTGTTTCATCAAAAGTGTTTTAGTATAACTAGTTAGATCAGTGTCAGCAGGGGAGGAGCAGACCTGACACAGGGCTACAGGTGGTTTGTTAATTTGCAAATATATCACTTTTTTTATTTTATTTATTGCACGGCTCATCAAGGGGTACTTTTTTAATCAAAATAAGTTTTGTAAGAATTACTGCAGCTACTTGTACTAATTGTACTTATTTTACTGCCTGCACTTTAACAAAGTCGTTTTTGTGTTTAAATTACCTGTTTAACTGTTGTAGGATACACACTCAAGTGTGATAGCCATTTCTGTGCATTTAAAGTGTTTTTTGATTGTATCTGCTTTATTTTCTGAAAAAAACAAAAAAAAAATACTTGTTTTCCCGCCGTTCTAAGTTAGTATAGTCCAGTTTTCAGGTTAGTGCTGAATTCAGGGCTGTGTTACAAGTTTCTGTGTTGCCCATACCTTACTTGGATAGAAGGAAGTTTCTCCATTCACTGTGAGAGAGGGAGCTTTGAGCAGCCTATCTGTCCCTGGAGGAGTGGTTTCAGCCCAGAAATTAGTAGTTTATTGGCCATTTTGGGCTAATTTCTATCTCTTTCATTTCCCTGCTATTAAACCCGCATTTGCAAGGTTTTTGTGCTAGTATGCAGCTCAGCAAGCTCCTGCCTGGTGCCCTGCAGAGTTCTACAGCAGCAGAGAGACAAAAGAGAGACTTTGGAGTGATTAAGTATCATTTTTCTGCATGTTCTTGCTGCCTTTAGCTAATTCTGCCTAAAACGCCGATTTTCTAGACTTTCTGTGATTTAAAACGCTTGTTTCAGCTACATATTGTACTTATTTTACTGCCTGCACTTTAACAAAGTTGTTTTTGTGTTTAAATTACCTGTTTAACTGTTGTAGGCTACACACTCAAGTGTGATAGCCATTTCTGTGCATTTAAAGTGTTTTTTTGATTGTATCTGCTTTATTTTCTGAAAAAAAAAAAAATAAATATATATACTTGTTTTCCCACCTTTCTAAGCTAGTATAGTCTAGTTTGCAGGTTAGTGCTGAATTCAGGGCTGTGTTACAAATTTCTATGTTTGCCCATACCTTTCTTGGGTAGAAGGAAGTTTCTCTGTTCACTGTGAGAGAGGGAGTTTTGAGCAGCCTATCTGTCCTTGGAGGAGTGGTTTCAGCCCTGAAATTAGTAGTTCATTGGCCATCTTGGGCTAATTTCTATCTCTTTCATTTCCCTGCTATAAAACCTGCATTTGAGGTATTTTGCATGCCAGGCAGCGCCGGTTAGCTAGGGTATAACTATTCCCGGCTAAACAAAGTTTACTCTTCAATTTTTCTCTTGGAACTAGACAAACTTTCAACTTAAACCATTCACTTCTCATACCGGCACTTGCTCAAAACATATAGCAAGCACTAATAAACCTTAGCACTAGACCCCCCTTATACTGTAGAGAAGGACAAGGCTCTCTATTTGACCTTATCCAAAAAAGAACTCGCACGACAGGCAGGTGCATGGCCAAAATAGATAGCTCAAAGTCAAAAAGGCAGCCAGCACCCAGAATGAATGTTTCCAATAACCATTTATTCATATGTTCTGACCCAAACAAACAGACTAGTTTTGGCACAAAGCAAAAGGCTAAGCTCTCTCAACCCAAGACTGGACCAGGCAGTCAAGAGGAGAATGGAATTACTTACATCACACCACCAGTCTCACATAGACCTATGAAACCAGCACAGGCAAAAAACACACATAAATACATGAAAACATACTCGCAGGCTCTAAATAAAAATCTGCAGAAGCAACAGAGACCTCCAAAGCAGACATCCAAGCAACCTCCACCTCCCAACACAAACCATGAAAACATACTTCACAAAACCAGTGTGCCACACAATCACAGCCCTTAAGGCAAAATAACATACCCAACACACTAGTAATAGGTGACTCTACAGTCAGGCACACTGACGTCCCACTCACTAGGCTGAACAAGGAGAAGGTTACTGTTAGCTGTCTGTCAGGTGCCAGGATCTGCCACATAACACAAGCACTCAGGTCACTCCAGAACAAGTACAAATATGACTCTGTCATTGTCCATGTTGGTGTGAATGACCTGAGCCGTACCTCCCTGAACTACATGAAAAGAGACATGGAGGAGCTCTCTGATCATGTAGCCCAGGCCGGTATGACCCTGACCCTGAGTAGCATCCTGCCCTCACCAAGAATGATACCATGGTATAGAGAAAAAATGATCAGTTTCAACAATTGACTAAGCTTCTGGTGTCATTCAAAGTGTCTGTCAGCCTGGGATGACCACGCTGCTTCACTAGAGATGGCTTGCACCTGTCACCCTTAGGCTTTCGAATACTGGCCAAGGCTCTTGCCACCCCCATAGTGCCTTTTTTAGGCAAGGCTCAAAAGACAAACCCACCACCGTAAATAGCACAAGTAACAAAAAACTGAGGGTAATGCTACTGAATGCCAGAAGTCTAAACCTCAAAATGCATGCACTCGAGGCACTCCTCAGTATGGAGAAAATCGATATATGTGCAGTAACAGAAACCTGGTTTAAGGCTCCAGAGAGCACCCCAGCACTACCAGGCTACAACCCATACTATACATTTCGGCCACAAAACCTGGACCAAAATGCAAAAGGCAGGGGAGTATCCATATTCATCAAGGACACCCACACCTCCAGGTTAGTGGCACAGCACGATGCTTCAGAGATCATTCACCTGCAACTAACAATGGACAAAACTGCTATTCAAATTATAGCTTGCTACAGATCAACCACCATGTCCCAGGACCCCCACTCCACATTCCTGGAAACACTGGGAAACATAAAGATCCTACCAAACAGTCTGATATTGGGTGATTTCAATTACCCAAACATTAACTGGGAGAACTACTAAAGTACAAACTCCCTTGCCCAACATTTCCTAGAATTTATAAACTCAAATGCCCTGGATTAACTGGTCAACACCCCCACCAGAGGTGACAACATATTCGACCTGGTCATCACCAACATGGGCAACCGGTGTTCCACACCGGAGGTCAACCCCTCGCTGGTTAGATCTGACCATAAACTAATCACTCTGGATATCCACATTCCGCCACCATCCCTGGTCAAAGAAACCACCGTGAAAAACTTTTCAAAAGCAAACCACGTTACCTAAGACCAAGGTGGGAAGTTTCAAACCCCCCATGTTAAAGGATAATGCTGTCCAGGCTGCAAAATCCTTTACTAATGCACTCTACGGGCACCTACAAAAATGCATGCATTGTGCTATCCCAAACAAAACCAAGACTCACTCCTCCAAGAAAAGGAAACCAGTCTGGTGGACCCCTGCCATAAACAAGCTATACAATAGAAGGAGGTCACTAGTACAGAAAAGAGTAAAATCCCAAGAAGGGAAGACATCCCTGATCAGTATCAGCAAGAAACTACGTTCCCTCATAAAATCATCCAAGGCTAGCTTCGAAAGAAAAATTGCCGTGGACTCCAAAGATAACCACAAGGCATTCTTTAGCTATGTCAAGAATCTAAGTGGCAATTGTCAGATTTGCTCTGAGTTAGCGCAGAATGACACAAAATACACTGAACCGACCAATATAGCCAACATCCTGGCAGACAGGTTCAGTGCAAACTTCACCCCCCTCTCACCCCCAAAAGGGCCCATAACTATACCAGAATAATGTAGTGCCCCTGAAATCACAGACACTCAGGTTAAAACAGCCTTCTCCAAAGCCAAAAACACAGCATCAATGGGACCAGATGTTGTCCCAGGCTGTGTCCTACATGAGCTGAAAGATGAACTAACCCCTCACCTAAACACACTGTTTAAACTCAGCCTCTCCACAGGCTGCGTACCCACAGAGTGGTGCACAGCAATGGTTATTCCACTCCACAAAGATGGAGCCACAATGGACCCTGGGAACTATTGCCCTATAAGCCTGACTAGCTTGGTCTGCAAAGCTATGGAGCGCATCATCATGGATCTCATTAACAGAGACATTGGAAACCTCCAAACACTGGACCCTACCCAGTTCAGCTTTGTTAAGTGCAGATAATGCCTCCTAAACCTGGTGGACTTCTTTGAGACAGTTACCAAGGCTATAGATGAGGGAAAGGTGGTCCACACAGCCTATCTAGACCTTGCAAAGGCCTTTGACACTATTCCCTACTCAGGTATTATAGACAAGCTCACCAGCCTGAACATAAATCCCTACATCACGAGATGGGTTGTCAAATGGCTCATGGACAGCCCCCACATGGCAAGAGTTGTGGGAGCTAGGTCTGACTCTAAGCTGGTTACAAGTGGCATTCCCCAGGGCTCAGTCCTAGGACCCTTCCTGTTCAGCATATACTTCTCAGAGGTACAGGCAAGCACAGGAAGACTATGGCTGACCAAGTTCACAGATGACTGCAAACTAGGGGCTATAACTGACTCTCTGGCTGACACAGACATCCTCCAAAAGAGTCTCACTGAGACAGATACCTGGTGTCAAAACCATGGCCTCAAGCTAAATGTCAAAAAGTACATAGTCATGCCCTTTGGAAAAAACAAAGTACCCACAAACTACCACATAGGTGGTATCCCCCTAAATACAGTAGACGTAATAAGGGATCTGGGGACCCAAGTCAATAGTAACCTCTCCTTTGATAATCACATTGCCAAAGTGGTTAGAAAATCCTTCTATGTGGCCCACCTAATCACAAAAGGGTTTGCATCCAGATCAAAAGAGGTCATTGGGCCCCTCTATGCATCACTCATGAGACCCATCATAGAGTACAATGCCCCATTTGGGATGTACCTTACAAGACACCTGCAACAAAGGGAAAGACCACAGAAGTATCTCACCAAGAGGATCACTGTCCTCAAGCAGATGCCCTATGCAGCTCGACTGAAGAAACTCCAGTTGTACTAAGTTGCATACCACCTACTCAGAGGTGATCTCTGCCTGACATACAAGGCCATGTCTAACCCAGAATTGATGGACATGCTCCACCTAAAGAAAACCATATCCCCTAGAGCCAC
>NC_056749.1:747983032-748100532 GCF_019279795.1 Protopterus annectens | reverse complement strand
ACCACCAGTACAATACAACAAACAAAACAAGAAAACCCTCCAAAGTCGGAGGCTTTGCTTCCCAACCCCCAACTAAATATACCAACTCCAAGATCACACTACAGTGGGGAAAGGGCAAAGTTCACCATGATGGCCAAGTTGTTTTCTTCCCAGAGTTCGTTTTCATTGTCAAGATTTGGCAATGTCATCTCGATGAATTCATCTTTGATGTTCTGGTACTTCGCTCATTTGAAGTAGACCATTTTACATATATATATATATGTGTGTGTGTGTGTGTGTGTGTGTGTGTGTGTGTGTGTGTGTGTGTGTGTGTGTGTGTGTGTGTGTGTGTGTGCATACAGAGAGAGAGTCAGACAAGAGACAGAGATACAGATATAAATATTGTGATATAGATACAGATATAGCTATAAATACAGACATAGATATGAATATAGATAAAAATTTGGTATATAGTAGTCTGATTTGGGAGAAATGACGGAATGAAAACTTTGGAAGAGAAATTTTGCCCCATCTATGCAGACATATTCCTGGGTTTTTCAAGAACAGTATGTGTGGGATGTTGACACTAACAGTTTTGCTAGATTTATTGACTTTTCTTTGTATTATTTGGATGATTGTTGGATAGTTTGGGATGGAAGTTTGGATGATTTTATATGCTGTTTTTCTTAATCAAGATAGTTTGGCATTACGTCTGTAGAGCAATTTTATCTTTTTATGATTAGTTTTTTGAATGTTTATGTTATTAAACTGATTGATGGGAAAATAACTACAGCACTTTGTAAAAAAACTTTTCTAAAGAATGCCTTATTGCATGCTAATAGTTCCCACACTAAAAATATAGCTAAGAATACACCCAGGTTTCAAGTGTTCAGACGTAGGAAAACATGTAGTGATAATAAAACATTTAATATGGAGGGCAATAAACTAGTTAATACTTTTGTACAAAGAGGTTGCTACAATAGTATGGCGAACCAAGTCATGTCTAAAGTAGCTTCTTATCCAAGTGACAATGTTTTACAGCACAAGGATGGCAGCAATATTTAACAAACTGAAAAAGGGAGGTTTATCATAATTTAAGGGTCTAAATTGTTTAAAATCAAGGAGGCTATGCAAAAACTTTGGAATTTAATAACTAATAAGAGATTTTTTAAAGGACAAGTATCACAAATCACAATGGAGTATTTTTGGATACAGAAATGGCAAGACTTTGAGGGATTATTTTTCAAGTTATAACACTGGACAAAAGAACACAGGTGGAAATGGGAGTTTCAATGAAAAACTGTATGGAAGCTCCTTATGTGGTAACCGTGTTTACTGCTCCCATGTAATTAAAACCAAATATTTCCCTTTAACCAATAAATTTTTTTTTAATTAGGGGTTTGATTACATGTGTGGCTCAGTTATTTATTAGTATGCCATTGTGGACGTTTTGTATGGACAAACTTTGCTTCTGTGTGTGTTTGCATGTGTGTGTGTGTGAGTGTGTGTGTGTGTGTGTGTGTGTGTGTGTGTGTGTGTGTGTGTGTGTGTGTGTGTGTGTGTGTGTATATATATATATATATATATATATATATATAGGTATACACACACACACACACACAGACATATAGCTACACATCTTTATACATATCTATATATATATATATATATATATATATATATATATATATATATATATATATATATATATATAATTATAATAGGCTATCAGCCCTAGGGCCTATACAAACCTAGCCATAATGATTCCCTGGCTATTGCTTCCCATAAATATTTACTTTCCTTGACCCCTGTCTAGCAGGGCTACTGATGTGATCCCTGGGGTGAATTTCCTATCTCCCATCCAATCATCAAGGTTCCTCTTGAAGAGGGCCATTGAGGTGCTCTGCCTGACATGTATGGGCAGCCTATTCCAGAGTATGGGGAGTCTCTGGGTCAGGAACCTATCCCACCAGCATGTTCTATTCATCTTGATGACAAGGTTAAGATCCCTTTCATGTGTGGCTCAGAGGGATTGAGATTTCTTTAAGTGTAGCATGTCCAACAACTCTGGGTTTGACTTGGCCTTGTATGTTAGGCAGAGTTCACCTCTCAGTAGGCGATATGTAACAGAGTATAGCTGGAGTATCTTTAGACGGTCAGCATAAGGCATCTGCTTTAGACTTGTGATTCTTTTTGTGAGGTATTTCTGCGGGTTTTCTAGTTGTTGCAGATGTCTTATGAGGTACATACCAAACGAGGCACTGTATTCTGTAATGGGTTTAATGAGGGATGAGTACAGAGGGACAATTACCTCCTTTTTTTCTGGATGAAAAGCCTTTAGTGATGAGGTGTGCCAAGTAGAAGGATTTTCTAACTGTTGTGGCTATGTGGTTATCAAAGTTGAGACCACTGTCCACCTGTGTCCCTAGGTCTCTCATCACACTTTTGATGTTTAGTTTGCTGCCACCTATGTGGTAGTTTACAGGTACATGTTTTTTCCCAAAGGGGACAACTATCCATTTTTTGGCATTTAGTTTGAGCCCATGGCTCTGGCACCAGGCATCTGTTTCAGTAAGGCCCTTTTGTGAATATCCACATCATTTGGGCATTCAATAATGGCTCCAAGCTTGCAGTCATCTGTGAACTTTGTAAGCCAGAGTCCCTTAATGTTGGCCTGTACTTCAGAGAAGTAGATGCCAAACAAGAGTGGTCCCAGGAGAGAACCCTGTGGTACACCACTTGTCACTTGTCTGGAGCTGGATTTGGAGTCGGCTACTTTTACAGTGTGTGTTCTGTCAGCAAGCCAGTTTGCAACCCATCGAGTGACATAGGGATTAATGCCCAGCTGAGTAAGTTTATCTATGATTCCAGAGTGGGGGATAGTGTCAAAAGCCTTGGCAAGGTCCAAGTAAGCTGTGTGAACCACCTTATCCTCGTCCATGGCTCTGGAGACTGATTCGAAGAAGTCAATCAGGTTCAGGAGACAAGATCGGGCCTTTACGAACCAAAACTAGGTGGAGTCCAGTGTTTGAAGGTTGCCAATATCTTTGTTAATAAGTTCCATGATAATATGTTCCATGGCCTTGCAGATCAGGCTTGTCAGACTGATGGTACTGTAGTTCCCGGGATCCAAAGTGGATTCCCCCTTGTGGAGTGGGATGACTGTAGCTGTGCGCCACTCTGTGGACACAAAGCCTGAGGTGAGGCTATGATTAAACATGACACATAGGTGAGGTGCCAGTTCATTTTGTATTTCATGCAGTACACAGGCCAGGATGTCGTCTGGTCCCATGGATGCTGTATTCTTGGCTTTGGAGAGTGTGTTTTTTTACCCGAGTGGCAGTGATTACCAGAATTTGCATTCTTTCGGTACTGAGATGGGCCCTTTAAGGGGTGAGAGGGGGTGAAGTTGGCACTGAATCTGACAGGATATTGGCAATATCCTTGGGATCAGTATATCTAGTGCCATTCTGCTACAGCTCAGAGCAGATCTGAGAATTTCCATTTAGACTCTTGACATAGCTATAGAATGCCTTGTGATTGTCTTTGGAATCTTTGGGAATTTTGTTTTCATAACTAGCTTTGGAAGATTTTATGAGGGATCTCAGCTTTCTACTGAGGCTGGTGAGGAAGTTTTTTTAATCTGGGGTTCTTCCTCTTTTCTGCAACAGTTTCTTCCTTCTGTTGTACAGCTTGTTTATGGCAGGGGACCACCGGACTGGTTTCCTTTTTTTAGAGGACAGCATCTTGGTTCTATTTGGGATGGCTCAGTCCATGCACGAGTGAATGTGCTCATACAGCACCTTAGTGCAGGATTCAGCAGTTGAACTTCCAGTTCCCATCTGCATGGGTGTCATGAAGTTTGTTACGTCTGACTTGAGAAGCATGAAGTTGGCTTTGGAGAAGTTTTTTTATGGAGGTTTCCTTAAAGGGGGTGGGGGTGGGATGTGGATGTCAAGGGTGATTAGCTTATGGTCTGATCTGACCAATGAGGGGGTGACCACTGGTGTGGAGCATCAATATCCCATGTTGGTAATGACCAGGTCTAGAATATCGGTACCCCTGGTGGGACTATGTGTTAGTTGCTCTAGGGCATTGGAATTTATGAATTTCAAGAACCATTGAGCAAAGGTGTTGGTACAGGAGTAGTTTTCCCAGTTAATGGCAGGGTAGTTTAAATCACCCAGTATTTGGTTGTTTGGTTGTATCTTAATATTTTCCAGTATGATTAGAAAGGTGTAATGAGAATCTTGGGGCATGGTGGGGGATCTGTAGCAAGCTACAATTTGTTTTGCAGTCTTACCTAGTGTTAGTTGCACCTGGAGAATTTCAGATGCATTGTGTTAGGCAACCAGCCTGGAGGTGTAAATATCCTTGGTGAATATGGACACTCCTCCACCTGGGTCTACTGCTTAACATCAAAAATACACTTCTTCGAAATTAAGCAGTAGACCCTACACTTCAGCAAAAGTCCACTTAAATGAAAGTGCACTTTCGCTGAAGTCTACTACCCAAAAAAAAAAAAAACACTAAAACACTGCGGGAAGAGGTTTCTCATTTGATAGAAGCGGTGGGGCAGATACAGAATATTGCTAACAATGTGAAAAATGGAGCAGTGGAGAGAAATGATACAATGTTATCTGGCAGTCAGGTATCTACACAAGTGTTAATACCGAATAGTCAAGGAGAACCATCCAAGGGTAACACATTATCTAACAAACTGCCTGAGATTCGTAATACCACCGGTAATGCAAGTGTCACTTCAGACAATTAATTTACTTTTGACTTTTCACTTTTTAATTTGGAAGATGATTCCGAACGTATGGGAGCTCGCCCAAAACGTACGCTGCCAGTTAAAACTTATGCTGCAACTACCAAGATGAAATCTAATTTTTCTAAAGGTACTGTTTATAATTTTTCAAGCCCTAGAGGCAACAATGAACAAACCAATAGAAATGACAATGAACAATGCAAATTAGATAACTTTTTAACCAGGGACTTTGAATTTACAACTAATGGTGCCAACAGCAATTATGTGTCATATGAAAGAAGTACAAATGCTAACAAAGGAACATTGAAGGATATGATTTTTTATTTGGGTAAACAATTATTGAATGTTAAAAGTATTAAAATAGATAATGCTTATTTAATGAAATGTATATCCCTTGGTATTGTACCTATGGGGTTAAGATTATTTTTAAATTCCTATGGGTGTCAATTTAGATAATAACACCAAGGCTGAATTCAATGCACTGTTTAACACATGTGGTATCAGCTATATGAATTTATTAATTAAGAAAAATGATGAGAAGTTGAGTAGAATGGTCATGGATGTAGAAAAGTTAAATAATGATATAACCAGTGATTTGCTTTTCCCCCAATGGCGAGATTTATATGAAAAACAATTCAAATTGGTTGATACTAAAGCAGGGAAGATATATGAAAGAAAAAGTAAAAAAATATTATGTGATATGGAACAATATAAGGATAAATGAGCTTATATATGGAAACAGGAACAAAAAATAAATAATAGAAATACAAGAAATGTTAATGTGGAGTTACACAGGGAAAGGGGTATGAATTTTCAAGGTGGACGATTTTACACACCACCTGTGAAAAGAAATTATTATCAGGGGAATCGACAAAATCGATTTTAGGAAACAGCAGTGTAAATAATGAAGAGAATGTATCTGCGGAAAATATACTAATAAGCTCTTATGATGAACAGTTTAATTTGTCAACAGAAGGAGACGAAAAGGAAAAAAATAGTTCTCATCAGTTTAATGATTTAATGGTTTACAATTATACCAATAATATAATTAGGGAAGAACATGGTTCTTTATTTACTAAGGGTATGAAGTTCATACCTACAGTAGAGTTTAATGTAGTTGACACTATCACAGAGTTTAAATTATATTGTGGAAGGTTAGATTTGGCTATGTCATTTAATGACAATATCAATAAAACAAAGGATATTGTTTCCAAAGAGTATAATATGTGTAAGAAAAAAGTACATATATTCCCCCAAGTCATAAGAAAGTGTCTAATTTCGAAGAAATAGTTTGTTTTGATATATATTGGTTTAATAAAATGATTAAAAAAACAACAGACAAAAGATAATTTGAATATAAAGGAGAGAAAATGTCTGGTGGAATTATCCAAGAATAAGAATATTAGAGTCATGAAACCAGACAAGGGAGGGGGGATTGTCTTGTACAACACTATTGATTATATTAATGAGATGCAAAGGATCCTAATGGAATCAGGAAATTATGATATCACGTCAATAAATGAGATTAATATATGTTACAGGAAAATTGATTTAGCATTGGAAGAATATTTGATAGATCATAGAATAACAGAAGAATTATATAAGTTTATGAAGGTTGATTTCCCCATTTTAGCTACGATAGTATGTACTCCCACAGTACATAAGGACATAACAAAACCACAGTTTCATCCCATTATATCTGGAAGTAAATCAAAGACCTTCCACACTGGAGTAGTTATTGATAGATGGATCAAACCGATTTATACAAACATATCCCATCTAATTAAAGACTCATGGATGTTTTTAGCCCATCTTACTCCAGATATATGGAAAGAGAATTTAACATACATCACTATTGATGTTGTTGATCTATTCTCCTGTATCCCTAGAGAACAGGGATTGGAAGATTTTTGTAGTAGTTTGAGAAAACACTCCAATATGAGTTGGGACCGTATAAACCTTATTACTGATATGATGGGCATAGTCTTGGATAACAATTTTATTTATTTTGAAGGTGAATACTACAAACAAACCAGAGGTGTAGCTATGGGGGCCTCATGTGCTCCCATATTTGCTAACATGATTATGTTGGAATGGGAAAATCAACATTTGTTCAGTAGTGAATATTACAAGCATATATCCTACTACACAGGATTTTTGGATGATATGTTTGTATTATGGAATGGGCCAGTAGAAATCATTAATGAGTTCATTGAATATTTAAATCACACGAGTGAATTTTTAAAATTTACCCATAATATCAGCACAGAAGGTATACCATATTTAGATACTTACATAAGGCATACCAATACTGGATTTCAATCAGAAATATATCAGAAGGATACTTTTTCCAATGGGTATTTGGAATATTCCAGTAACCACCCTAGACATATGTTGAAATATATTTTTAAAGGACAATGTATAAGGGCGGCTTGAATGTCTTCAAAATCTGAGGTTATGGAAAAAGAAATTAAATTCATCACCTCTATGTTCACCAACAGAGGTTATCCCTGATGGTTACTTGATGATGTTTCAAGATATGCTAAAAATGAATGGGGTAAAAAGTATCCTCCTATACTGGGCATTGATTTGAATAAGATTAAAGCAAGGGATGGTAATTGTGATAAGTTACCTTTTAATAGAGTATGCACATTGACGTATTCACCATATGTGAATGAAATTATAAATATAATTACAAGACATTGGAACACCTTAATAGTGGATGGTGATGTCAAAGGAGTAGTTGGTGAAAGACCATGTTTTGTGCATAAGATGGGTAAGAATATTAAGAGATTTTTGCAACAAGACACATCGGACACAGAAGGTTGTAATTTAAATAAAGCTACTAGGAGGTGAGGGTCATGCAACCAGTGAAGCTATAAATGAAATAGAAGGGTGCAGATTGGATTACATAAATAAGACCTATGTAAAATTTAGAAAAGGTAATTGTAATAGTAGTAATATTGTTTACCTGGCTAAATGTATATCATGCTCTGCCTTTTATATAGGCAAGACCGAAAGACAATTCAGAAAACGCATATATGATCATTTGTATAAAATAAAGGTCAAAGACACAAATAATGCACTTTATAGGCATATCAGTAAACAGGGTGAAAAACACAGCTTTAAGTTTGCAGTAATAGATCAGGTTAATATTACTACCCGTGGGGGTAATTATAAAGCTATGCTAAGCAAAAGAGAAAGTGTTTGGCAGATACGGACTGATGTAACCAGGGAACCTGATATTAATGATTACATATCTATTAAACCTTTCCTGTTGTTGCAATAAAGAATTAATAATACAATATAAATTTAAGTGAAGAGCATGGCAATATATTAATATTCAGAAGTATTGAACAATATTTTGGTTATGGGTGTACGTACTCTCTAAGTTTTCATAGTAATTAGTATGTATTAAATGACGCTTGTAATATGAATTTTTAAGATGACTTCAGGTAGTCAAATAAGTGTTTTTTTAATATAATATGTTTTAAATGAGAGCAAGTATTGTATAGTGATTATGTAATTTATTGATTTTAATTTGTTTTTAAATTAGTTTAGTAAATATACTATGAGTAGTCGATTGGAATATAAGCACTAGCACTTTAAATATTAGGACGGAAATTTGGCGCCAAAATGTTTTTAAAAGGATGAATTCAAATAATGTTTATTGTTCTGAAGAAGTCTGCGTATGCAGATGAAAGTGCTCAACTATATTGCACTGGTGATCAGTTTTCATTGATGTATTGACATTAAAAGTTTTGCTTTGTTCGAGCCGTGGTCATCTCGCTGCTTTTTTATTAACATAGCTGATGGTGGGTTGCCGTCTTTCAACTGGAATTTCAGATATTCACTAGGGGTGATATCTTACAGGGTCATTTAATGGGGGGATGCAGGTTATGCACTGGAACTATGGCTGATAACACTCATCAGAAATGCACACAAACCCACTTAAGAACACCATAATGAAGCACACACTCAAACCAGATACATCAGAGTTTGTGTTTTGGTTGCTAAAGTCATGGTTCCTGTGCCTAAATACATTTGAGGGAGCCCTGAAGTACAATCCACTTACATGTACTAAAATCTTCAGTCTTTGTCATGCTTCACAGCCTCATCCTGAGAAAGCAGCTTCAGCAAGATCAACAAGAGGAAGGGGCACACATCTCGCCACCAATGGTAGGTCAACACAGCCACAAGCAGGTGAGGATTCAACTGCTGTGGATGTAGGCATACATAGGCTTGCTCAATATGCCCTCGCATTGGTGAAGAGGCAAAGCATAGCACACTCACTCACCACCTAAGGGGCTAAAACCTTCATCCTACACACATACATATAGTAACACTGAAACCTCTTGTAAAAAAGTGGATATTGGGATATATGTGGGGTATGACAGCCCTGTGCTTCTAAAAGTTAGCCAAACAGTCCACTTATGCTGTGCTGATGAAACCATAAGAAGACTGAAATATGCATGTCCACAGATAGTGGGGGATGACTTTATAGGCCTGAATTTTTCATTTTCAGACTTAAAAATAAAAAACGTCATGGGCATTCAGGACTGCCATGTAGCTGAAACACCTGATGTCCTTAAGGGATCATTTGCAAATATCCCATTATCCTCTCTAACAAGAGGTTTTAAATAATCCCACAGTGAAAACTCTAGCTTGGGTAGTTTTTTCTTGTAATATTTAAGCATTTTATCAACTTTTGAAACATTGTCACTAGGTTTAAAAAAAGAGTATGGACTTTAAAGGATGTCAGATCATGTTTATTCATAAAATAAATTGTTATTGGGTTACATCTGTTTGATTTAATACATTTGAAGCATATGTGCATCCATGTCAGATACCAGTAGTCATTGCCTGTATTAACATTAGCAGAGTTTGACAGTCTACAGATAATAAATGTAAACATCAGGTAGACCCACGCTGACATGAGATTTATGGGCTATAAGTTTTCTGTATGATATTCTAACAGATTTGGGAGGGGTCTGTCTTTGCATGGTTGTGTGCATGCGGATACATGCATATGAGTGCATGATTTTCTGTGTATATGTATGTATGAAACTGTGTCTCTGTGCCTCTGCATCCAAGTGTATAACAGCGTGTGTATGTATGTCTGCACATGCGTATACGCATGTGTGTGTGTGTGTGTGTGTGTGTGTGTGTGTGTGTGTGTGTGATTTTGTGCATATGCATGCATGAGATTGCCTGTCTATGTCAAAGGGTGTGAGAGAGAGAGAGAGAGAGAGAGAGTGTGTGTGTGTGTGTGTGTGTGTGTGTGTGTGTGTGTGTGTGTGTGTGTGTGTCTGTGAGCGAGAAAATGTACTGGTGTGTATGACTTTTTTTGTAAATGTGTAAGATTGTGTCTTTATGCCTCTACATCTGTGCGTGTAAGGGAGCATATGTGTGAGCACACACGTGTCTGTGTGTATGACTGTGCATATGTATGTGTGAGATTGTATCTTTGTGCCTCTATGTGTGTAAGGGAGGGTGTGTGTGTGTGTGTGTGTGTGTGTGTGTGTGTGTGTGTGTGTGTGTGTGTGTGTGTGTGTGTGTGTGTGTGTGTGTATTTCTGCCTGTGTATATGTATGTGTTAAATTGTGTCTTGGTGTCCCTGCATATATGTGTGTAAGGGTGTGTGTGTGTGTGTGTGTGTGTGTGTGTGTGTGTGTGTGTGTGTGTGTGTGTGTGTGTGTGTGTATGAGCAAATGCACTGGAATGTATGACTTTCTGTGCATATGCATGTGTGAGACTGTATTTGTGCCTCTACATCTATGTGCGTAAGGGGTGAGTGTGTGTGTGTATGTGTGTGTGTGTGTGTGTGTGTGTGTGTGTGTGTGTGTGTGTGTGTGTGTGTGTGTGTGTGTGTGTGTGTGTGTGTGTGTGTGTGTGTGTGCACATGTGCACTCATGCACGTACAGACAGGTGCATGTGTGTATGACTATCTGTGTATATGTACATGGGAAATTGTGTTTGTGCCTCTGCATCTATATGTTTAAGTGCATGTGTGTGTTTATGCTTGGTTTTCAGTATGTCTCTGCATCTACTTTTTATTTTTATGTATGCATCTGTGTGCAAGTTGTGCTTGTGTGTATGACTGTGTATAAGTATTTGTACATCTGTGTGCATGTGTGAGCATGCGCATATGCGCATGTATGATTTTCTGTGCATACATATGTCTGTCTCTGTGCCTCTGCATCTATGTGTATAAGGCACGCACGTGTGTGTGCGTGTGTGTGTATATGTGCATGTGAGTATAATTTCTGTGTAGATGTATGCATGACATTGAGTCTCTGTGCCTCTGCATCTGTGTGTGCAAGGCATGTGTGTGTATGTGACTTTCTGTGTACATGTAGATGTTAGCTTGTGTCTTTGTGAACCTGTGTGCGTTTGTGTCTATGTTCTAGCTTTTACTTTTATGTATGCATCTGTGTGTGTGTGTGTGTGTGTGTGTGTGTGTGTGTGTGTGTGTGTGTGTGTGTGTGTGTGTGTGTGTGTGTGAGTGAGTGTGCATGCATGTGCACATGTGTGCATGTCTGTTGTGATATAAAGTACATTTAAAACTTATATTTCAGTTGTAAAGTACTTCCTCCAAAAATTGCATATCCTGCACTGACTTTAAAACATTAAGTATAGAAACAATTTTACATCAAAAATATAAAAAAAGTATCTATACTAACAGTAAAACAAGTAGAAAAAGGGGCATGGCATCTGTTAAGTTGTTTTGTAAGTGCAGTCATTCCTCCCTAGTGGAAATAACAGGGAATTAATGGACTGTCCAGGTTTAAAGAGGCCCAGTGAGGCAGGTAATCCATTATTGTCGTGCATTTCCTACCCATTCTGGCACTATTGCTTGTAAGTCTTCCACCCTGTAAGCTTTCTACTGGCTTCCTGAAATATTCATCACTTCCTCTGGGAGGTGTACACTGGTTTTTACCCATAATGGAGGATTTTATTGATGTATTATTTGTTATGAGAGCTGGTTCACTGAGTCTTTCCAGGCAAGACCCAGGCCACAAAGCAGGGGCAAATAAAACATATGGACTGTTAATGTGTTCAATCTGCCAGCATGATTTGAGAAGAAAGGAGAAAACTGAAAAGATGAGTGCCACATCTGTCACTGAGAAATCTCATTAAAGTTAATAAAATTGCTTTTCAGGAATAAATTACACCAAAGTTAAAAGGCAAAAAATAAAGATATACTTGTTTAGGTTCTGCAGCAAGTAAAACATCAATTTTTATCTTGTTTAATTCAATAGGGGACTACTCTTAGGTTCTTAGGTGTGTACAAGGCTAATGGCCCTGGGGCCTTTACAAGCATAGCCATAGGATTACCCTGGCATAGTGCCACCCAACATTCCCAATTCCTCTGTCGAGTAGAGCCACTGGAGTGATCCCTGGGGTGAATTTTCTGTTTCCCATCCACTCATCAAAATTTCTCTTGAAGAGGGTCAGCGAGATGCTCTGCTTGACATGTATGGGAAGTCTATTTCACAGCATGGACAGTCTCTGAGTTATGAACCTGTCCCTCCAGCATGTTCTGTTAATTGTGGTAATGAAGTCGAGGTCTCTGGAGTGTGTGGTGTGGAGGGATTGGAATTTCTTTGGATGTAGCATTTCTAACAGAGCTGGGTCAGATATGGCTTTGTAAGTCAAGCAGAGATCGCCTCTAAGTAGACGATATGAGACAGAGAATAGTTGGAGTTTTGTGAGTCTGTCCATGTAGGACAAGTGTTTAAGGCCTAGGATCCTCTTTGTGAGGTACTTTAGCGGCCTCTCCAGTTGTTGCAGGTGTCTAGTGAGGTACATGTCAAATGGGGCATTGTACTCGATGATTGTCCTAATGAAGGAAGAGTAGAGGGAGACAATTATCTTTTTCTTCCTGGATGCAAAGCCCTTAGTAATGAGATGTGTCACATAGAAGGACTTTCTGACCACAGTCGCAATGTGGTGATCAAATGAGAGGTTGCTGTCAACCTGTATTCTTAGATCTCTTATAACGCCTTCTGTGTTCAGTGGACTACCATCGATGTGGTAATTCATGGGAACCAGGTTTTTCCAAAAGGGGATGATGACACATTTTTTGGGATTGAGCTTAAGGCCATGGTTCTGACACCAGTCGTTGGTCTCAGTGAGGCCATTCTGTAGGATGTCAACATCACTTGGGGAGTTAATAATAGCTCCCAACTTGCAATCATCTGCAAACTTTGTCAGCCAGAGTCCCTTCATATTGGCCTGGACTTCAGAGAAGTAGATACTAAACAAGAGAGGACTCAGGACCGAACCCTGTGGGACTCCACTCGTGACTAGCTGGCAGTATGACTTGGAGTCAGCTGCTTTCACATTGTGGGTTCTATCTCTGAGCCAATTTGCAACCCACTTAGTGATATAGGGGTTGATGCTAAGCTTAGTGAGTTTTTCTATGATTCCTTAGTGGGAATCATATCAAAAGCCATGGCCAGATCAAGGTAGGCTGTATGAACCACCTCACCTTCATCTACAGCTCTGGTGACTGACTCAAAGGAGTCAAGCAAGTTGAGCAGGCATGATCTACCCTTCACAAAACCAAACTGTGTGGGATCCAGAGTTTGGAAATTCCTTATATCCTTATTTATTAGGTCCATGATGATGCATTCCATAGCTTTGCATATCAGACTCATAAGGCTAATGGGGCGATAGTTCCTAGGGTCTGTAGTAGCTCCTCCTTTGTGGAGAGCAGTGAGCCATTCAGTAGGGACATAGCCTGAAGTGAGGCTGTGATTGAATAGGGCACACAAGTGAGGTGCCAGTTCACTCTGTAGTTTATGTAGAACACAACCAGCGATATTGTACAGTCCCACAAAAGCTTTATTCTTGGCCTTGGACAGTGCTGTTTTAACCTGTGCAACAGTAATACTGGGTGCCTGGCAATCTACTGGTATTGTGACTGGCCCTTTGGGAGGGAGAGAGGGGTAAAGTTAGCACTGAATCTGTCGGCCAGTATCCTGGTAATTTCTGTTGGCTTGGTATAGGATGTACCATTGTGCAGTAGCTCAGAGCAAATCTGGGTACTGCCGTGGAGATTCTTTACATAACTATAGAATGCCTTGTGGTTATCTTTACTATCTGCTGCAATTCTATTTTCATAGCTAGCTTTGGAGGATTTGATGAGGGATCTCAACTGTCTGTTGAGGTTGATAAGGGAGTTTTTCTAGTCTTGGGACTTCACCTTATTCTGCATCAGTTTCCTCCTCCTGTTGTAGAGTTTATGGTAGGGGACCACCAGATTGGCTTCCCTTTTTTGGAGGAGAGTGTCTTGATTCTACTGGGTATGGTGATATCCATGCATTTGTGTATGTGTTCGTACAGTGCATTCGTGTATGATTCTGCAGTCACGCAACTATTCTCCATTTGCATGGATGCCGTGAAGTTAGCCACCTCTGTTTTTAGAAACCCAAAGTTAGCTTTGGAGAAGTTTTTCATGGTGGTTACCTTTGGGGGTGGGGGGGTGGGAGGGATGTGGATTTTCAAGGTGATTAGTTTTTGGTTGGATCTAACCAGGGAAGAGCTGACTATTGGTGTAGAGCAATGGTCGCCTGTGTTAGTAATGACCAGGTCAAGGATGTTGCTACCTCTAGTGGGGGTAAGAATGAGCTGGTCCAGGGCACTGGAATTAATGAATTCCAGGAAGCACTGGGCAGGTGTATTGGTACATGACTAGTTTACCCAGTTAATGGAGGGATAGTTGAAGTTGCCTAGTAAGAGAGTATTAGGTTGGATACTAATATTCTTCAGGGTGCTTAAAATGTGGAGTATGAGTTTTGCAGCATGGTTGGGGACCTATAGCAGGCTACGACCTGATTCGCTGTCTTACCCAATGTTAGCTGCACCTGAAGTATCTCTGATGCGTTATGTTGGGCTACCAGTCTGGAGGTGTGAGCATCCTTTAGGAATATGGAAAAAACACTGCGTTTGGAGCTTCAGTCCTAATTCTGGGCCCAAAAGGTGTGGAAAGAGTTATAGCCTGGTAGTGCAGGGGTGCTTTCTGCTGCCCTGAACCAGGTCTCTGTTACAGCACAAATGTTGATGTTCTCCATTTTAAGGAGTGCTTTGAGAAAGTGCATTTTGAGATTTAGACTTCTAGCATTGAGCAGCATGACCCTCAGATTGCATTTGTTTGCAGCTCTTATGGTGGTAATTTGGTCTTTGGAACACCGCCTAAAAAAGGCACTATAGGGGTGGCAAAAGCCTAGGGCAGTATCTGGAAGCCCATGGGTGACAGATGCAGGCCATCTCTGGCAAATCATCGAAGTCTGTCAATCATGTCATCCCAGGCAGACAAATACTGGATTCCCTTAGAATGACACCAGAAACTTAGCCAATTGTTGAAATCAATTATTTTCTGTTTGTACTGTGGTATCATTCTGGGTGATGATAGGATGCTGCTCGGGGCTAGGGTCATACCCACCTGGGTTACATAATCTGAGAGCTTCTCCATGTCTCTTTTCATGTAGCCCAGGGAGGTGCATCTCAGCTCATTCACACCCATATGTACAATGACAGAGTCATATTTGTACCTGTTGTTGAGGGACCTGAGTGCATGCATTATGTGGTGGATCCTGGCACCTGACAGGCAGCTGACTGTTACTTTCTCCTTATTCAACCTAGTGAGTGAGACATCAGTGTACCTCACTATTGAGTCACATTTGATTAGTGTGTTGGGCATGCTGTTTTGCCTTAGGAGCTTTGGTTGAGTGGCACACTATTTAGGAGAGTTATGTGTCCCATTATTAGTGTTGCGTTGTGGTGGTTGAATGCATTTCTGCCTTGGAGGTCTGTGCTGCTTGGGTAGATTTTTATTGAGAGCCTCTGCAAAGTTAGGTGTGTGGTTTGTGTTTTTATGTGAAGGCAGTGCTGGTGTTTTTTCTGGAGGGCTATGTGCTCCATGTGGTGTGGTGCAAGTGTTGACCTTCTCCTCTTGACCAGCTATTTCAGTCTTGGCTGGAGAGTGCATGGCTTACAATTTGGATATATAAGTGCATCTCTCGCAAGTCTGAGTGTTGGAAGGTAAGAGGAAAGGGTTGTCTGTGTACATGAGGCAGTTGCTACATTTCCTCAGGATGCCCAAGTTCAACAAGTTAATAGAAAAAAACACGGGGAACTGACCTTTAGACATGCCTGGAAGGGTGGGCATTGATAATAAGTACTGGATCTGTTTCCTTATAGAAGGTTTAGTGCTGGTAGCACTAAACGTTCTACAAGTAACACTTATAAAGGTAACTTGAAATAACCCCACCATCATCATTACCTCTTCCAAGAGCAATTTTTATTCATCTACTGATTCCTGACTTTTTTGTAAATGTAAAATTCTGTCAGAAGAAAAATATTAAGACCATTATATTTGCGAATTTCTCTCTTTATGCTGTTGACTAGAAATATTTTCTTAACATTTAAGCAGTCTAAATTGGGGACATTCATGACAGAGTGCAAGGAAATACTCTCCCGTGAAACTTCAGTTTAAAAAAAAAAAAAATTCTTACATTCACATAATCTGAATATTCCAGAAGGAATTCTAGAGAATGTACTTCTGGCTGAGTAGAAAAGCTCAACAAAGTCACCAATACTCACAGAAATAAAGTTTTATGCTGGAAATTTGAAAATTTGTGTTTGATCATTGATGGTTTTATAGTGTTATAATGATGTCTAAGGAAATTAACGCTATTCTGCTTTCATTACACAATCAGGGTGATAGATAGTGACCCTTCTCAGGTTTTGACTTATATGGTATGAAAATGGGGTTTATAGATGCAACTAAGGAGCATATTAGTGAAGGTGATGATAGGTATTTCTCTGAAGATAATGGTTTTACTTTACTTTGAAGCTAAAAGCTAAATATTTTATATAAGATGTACTAAAACCAAATATTTGTTGAAAACTCACATGAACACAAGGCAGGTACAAATTAAACATTTCAAGCATTCATAAAGGTCTAATTAAAGCACTTTCGCAATGATGACATTGCTTCCTCAGACACAATCAAAACCAAACCGAATAACAAATATATAGAGACCTATAAATCAATCATCCAATTAAACAATATTGATTTAAAGTGACATCCCTATGTTACAGCAGAAACCCATAAAACCACCTAAAAGCATTCAAAAATCCACATTAAAATACAAAAATCATCATCTCTTAATTTCCTTGATTTTAATACTGTTTTTAATGAAATAATATCACTGAGGCCATGTCCTAACCATGCCGCTAGCCTCAAAATCCATCTAAGTTCTATATTCTCTGTTTCATTAATTAAATCCCCCATTCTAAATTTTCCATATACCCACCTATGATTTTATTTCATTAAAACCAGTATTAAAATCAAGGAAACCTAAGAGATGACTTTTGTATTTTAATATGGATTTTTGAATGTGTTAGGTGGTTTTATGGGTCTCTGCTCTAACGTAGGGATGTCACTTTAAATCACAATTGTTTAACTGGATAATTGAGTTATAGGTCTCTATATATGTTATTTGGTTTGTTTTTGATTGTGTCTGAGGAAGCAATGTCATCATTGCGAAAGCGCTTACATTAAACCTTTATTCCTGAATGCTTGGAGTGTTTTATTTGTACCTGCCTTGTGTCTACACAAGTTTAACAAATATCTGGTTTTAGTACGCTTTATACGGGTCTATGTTATGTCCTCCAAAACTAAATTCGCTGAACTACATCTACACTGAAAATGCAGTTCAGCGAACGTATAATACTGACATTGCGGTACAGTGAGGATCAGAAAATTTGCCCTTTCCTCACTGTAGTTAGATCTCAGAGTTGGTATACGTATAATTAGCAGGGGGTGCAGCCCCCCACAAGACAAAATTTGCTGAACTGCATTTCCGATGTCTGGCGAATTCAGTTTTCGATAAGGTAATATAGACCCGCTTTATATTTTTGTAGTTTGTTGCTGGAGGACAGTTGTTTTGATCATTTTATACAAGACATTCAATTGTGCAGATTTTCACAGAATGTCCAGATTTTTGTTTCATATTTTTGGGTTGTTCCTCATAAAATTTGTGGTTTTCTGGTAAATCAATGAGGACTGAAGTCACTAAATAATGATGCACTTTAAGTTTCAGATTTCATATCCTTCAGAAAATGAATGCTAACACAAATCTTCTTATGCTAACAACTTTCTAAGTTTATAAGAGCAATATTTAAAATCCAGCCCTGTTTGTGGACCTTTGTCTCCCCACTCTTTTAGGCTTTATCCAGATTTGTTTTGTTAAGAGGTTGAGAGGTATGATTAAAAGGCAATTCACAGATGAAGTGAGTAAATATTTTATTTAACTGACTTGTTATACTACTTCCTCATCTATCACATTCCACCTTCTCTTAGTTAAACAAGACATGAGGAGCTACCATCCTAAATATTGTAGTCCATCTCAGTGATAGTCCACTCACCAAAAAAAAAAAAAAAACACTCTTCAAATGTTCACTATTATTTACTGTGTGACTCATGTAAAGAATATGCTTTTTTTCATCTAAATGGACAGACTGAGTCATGAGACTTACTTGTATAGGACACAAATCTACATTACTTAGACTGGTGCAACTGTGTGTAAGAAAAACTGGATGTTTCTTTTAATGAGGGCATTGGGACTTGAGTGGTGTTGCACCAACATAATATGGTGGCATCTGGATCCCCAGTCAGGCAGAGTTCTCCAGTAGCTGCAGTTGACTTGAGCATGATGCCAGACACTCGTAGGTTGGCCACTGCAGTACTACAAAGATAGGAGAGCATGCATACTAACAGACAAGACATCATGATGCTTAAAGAGGGTGGCATTCCTCAGGAGAGAGAGGTGGAAGATTTGAGTAAACTTACATAAAAATAAATTAAAATAATAAATATTTCTTATGACTGGTAAAGCACCCTAAAACAAATTCAGGCTAGTAAAAGCAATAATTAAAAAAGTGAAGTACATTAAATTAACTCCCCATTGCCCAACAATTTTCATCTTCATCATAATGGACCCTGGTATGTAACTAAAAAAATGTATGGGCTTTTTTGTTACCTCAGAAAAGAACTCCTATCTTT
This sequence comes from Protopterus annectens, assembly GCF_019279795.1. Lineage (NCBI taxonomy): Eukaryota > Metazoa > Chordata > Ceratodontiformes > Protopteridae > Protopterus > Protopterus annectens. Next base: position 748,081,705 of record NC_056749.1, on the reverse strand, counting down.
ATGCAACCCACTGCTAATAGAAAAGAAATATACAGATATGATATAAATGCTGTTATAGCAGACCAGAGTGTCATGGAATAAGTATTTTCTGTCATGCTTACAAATTGATATAAACAGTCCTTAATCAGACAGAAATTGTTTAGGACAAGGCCAAGAAAAATAAGTTGGGACCCATCAATGGGTAAGAACTTACCCCTCTCAGAAACAAGGATAAAATTTCTGGGAGGTAATGGAAGCTGTGACAGAGAAATGTATACCCTCAAGGAACCTTCCTAGATAATCAGTATGATCTTTATAAGGTCAATGACAAGATTCAATGAACTGCAGGTAGAAAATAAAATAATGTGAAATTCCTCCAGTTGTGGCTTGTTTTTAACAGCATTGTACTTTTTAGTAAAGGGTAGAAGGTGAAGTTAATTATATTTAAAGTCATTATATATTTCACTTTAATCTTTGAAATATAAATACAGAACAAGCATAGTATAAACACCAATATTTACATGTCTGAATGAGTTCAGATTTAGTATTCAGTGATATAATCATCAAATGCTGTAGGAAGCCATTTGTTAAAGTGTCATTATCAGAAATAAAGACCAGCTAAGTTCAAGTCTTTAACAGTATAAAAGATGAAATGCCATTTTGAGAAGAAAAATATAAAATTTTGAAACTCGGTGCTATGCCTTCAAAGAAATTTTGTAGTAGTTCTCTCTCCCTGCAACCTTGATATAGATGTCTTTCACCATCTCACCCCTGTTATGCTAAACATGAGGTTGCTGTACCAAGTAGTAGGAGAATCTCGTCTGGACATGGCATCCTGGGATTTGGTATATGCTCATTCTCATTTGAACAGTCATCCTTTGCTTAACAGTATTGAAAAACAAAGATGCAGGTACATTTGCTGTTACGCACCAATGTAAATGCAGACATAACAAAAATACATGCATTCACATACAAATTCTCTTCAAGACTTTTGTGCATAGATAAGTAAATCCTTGACAAAACTTTAAATATACCATATATTAACAGAGAACAAAAAGTGTTATAATCCAAAACAAATTAATTGCAATAAATAAAACAAGAAATATCCCAAAAGCTATTTGCCAAGCACAACTAATTTTATTAAGAAATCTGGTACCTCAGCATTGTGCCTTCACAGGGTCTGACATCACATCCACTTGCACCAATCAATTAACTTTCGATCAAATGTTTTTTCAAAAATATTGTTTTTCATTAAAAACTCATTGAATAATTTTTAAATAATAATTTTGTTTATGTCCATCATACAAATAAATAATAAATATTCAGCTATACCACATAATATACAAATGTACTTCCTGATTTAAACTCCCTTGCATGCACTGTCCTATAATTTAAGATTATTCTAGTTTGCAATTCCAATAATTTCCCTATAAAGTAAAAAGGGTTTATCCAATGCACAAATAAATACCGCTGTAACAATACCATCATGCTTTTCCATAACAATTTCAGCTACTGGGATCTTCATATTTTTAAAGTTAGTATTACTCAAATTTCCAACAATATGAATTTTAACCTTTCTCTTAGTTTGCCCAACTTACCACTTAGTAAATTCACACCCACATCCAATAATATACACCACACCCATTGACTCACAACAGAAATGCAACAAAAAGCTTTACAAATAAGTCTAAGAATTGGAATCTAAAAACGTATTTCATACCATTATTTTTTCCATTGTCCAAGATTTTGTCATGCTCATTCATTCATTCATTGTCAAATAGCGTACATCTGCTTCATCTAGCTCAGGGTTTTAAGGAAACCAGACTATTATTTCAGGATACACAGACACGCAGATACAGTATGTCTTTAGGATGCAATAAAAAAACTAAAACATTCAGCAAAATCTGAAGCCCACAGATAAAACACATTAATACTTCACACAGAATACACTCTGGATGGGAATTCAACTAGGTAACAAAGCAGTGGGATGTATTGATAAATGTTAAAATATTTACTTGACTGATAACCTAGTCCAGGATTTATCTATACATTAAAAACAGGCATCGCACATACTCTTAAAGCACGGAGTCATTCAGTAGAGTGGCTTATCTACAATAATTCTACAGACAGAACCATTAGTCTAAGGATATGTTTGTATTACACCAGATGTGGTGTGGAATTTGTAGAGAACTACTGCTACGAAACAGGAGTACATAATACTGCACAAATAAGTACTTGTGGTACAATTTGGTACCCTAACATTCTTTAAAGTAATTACTACATTCTTTTTGTTTGTTTAGTTACTAAGATGTTTAGATAACTCAGTACACGTTTGCACTGCCTTCATTTTATATCTTTGATAGTATGCCATAGACACACACATGTTATTGCACATGAAGTGCTCTAGAGTTTAAGATTACAAAAAATGAAAGACATATTCAGCTAAAATAAAACAGATAAATTTGAAAAATCCATATGTATAAACTACAAAATAAGTTGAGTAATTTGCTATTATGAACATCTGTACAGTAGTAATTATACTTGTAGATATTTATTACAATACATTTATAGCAGCCCCAGCTAAAGCAATATGAATCCTATAAAACGTTTTTAGAAGAGTTTCTCTGGGAAACAGAGCTAACCATAAGCCATTTAGTCCCTTTTTATCACTAAATGTACTGCAGTGTTCATTTTCACTGTGAAGTCCCCTGAAACGTGTGACACCCCAATGCTGGCCCAGTAATCAATGAGCCTCAATCTTCACCACTGGTAACAATGGGGAATGTCCACACACTAGGAGGATGACAAGTATACACACAATAAGGTGCAATTTACCTTAATAACACACACAGATCACAGTCTAGGGGTGGTTTCTCCCTCTTTCTCCATATCATAGGATCATAGGAAGTTACTAGGCTGTTGGCCCTGAGGCCCTTATAAGCCTAGCCAAAAGTTTAGCACATGCATAGACAAATCAGCACGCGATGCCCCTGTCCAGCAGGGACACAGATGGAATCCCAGGGAAGTATTTTCTATTTCCCATCCAGTTATCCATATTGCACTTAAAAAGGGGTAAAGAGGTACTCTGCTTGACGTGGAGAGGGTGTTTATTGCATAGATGGGGGAGTATGTCCTGCTAGCAAGTCCTATTGATGTCACAGACCAGGTTCAGGCCATGTGTGTGGGTTACTCGAGTGGAGCTTAACTTGCGGATATGCAGCAGTCCCATCAAGGCGGGGTCCGAGATCGCCTTGTATACCAGACAGAGGTCACCTCTGAGGAGTCTGTATGAAACAGAGTAGAGGCTTAGGGCTTTTAGCCTATCTGTGTATGGTAGATTTTTGAGGCCCTGGATTCTCCTGGTGAGGAACTTCTGTGGTCTCTCCAGCTGCTGCATGTGCTTTGCGAGGTACATGCCGAATGGGGCATTGTACTCAATAATGGGCTTTATAAGGGAAGAATACACGGATGATATGACCTCCTTGTCCCTGGATGAGATACCCTTACTTATGAGGTCGGCCATGTAGAAATCTTTCCGTACCATGGAAGCAAGATGGTGGTCAAATGTCAGGCTGCTATCAATCTGGGTGCCCAAAGCCCTCACAACTGACTGCATGCTTAGAACATTGCTATTAATGTGATAATTTGTGGGGACATCTCTGTCCCAAAAGAGGATGATAATGATGATGCATTTTTTGTATTCAGCTTGAGACCATTTTTCTGGCACCAGTCATTTGTTTGGGTGAGACCCTCACTGAAGATGTCCACGTCACTAGGGGAATTGATGACAGCTCCCAACTTGCAGTCACCTGCAAACTTGGTCAGCCATAGCCCACTGGTTTTGGCCTGTATCTCAGAAAAGTATATCCCAAATAACAGAGGCCCCAAGACCGAACCCTGGGGTATGCCACTCGATACAGGTCTACTGCTTGAGGTGACTTCCCCTATTTTGACTAGGTGGGTTCTATTAGTGAGCCAGTTGGCTACCCATCTGGTAACATGCCAATCGATGCCTAGTTGAGAGAGTTTATTTATTATGCTCGAGTGGAAAATAGTGTCGAAGACTTTGGCCAGGTCAAGGTAGGCAGTGTGCACTGTCTTCCCCTCATCCATGGCTTTGGTGACTGTCTCAAAAAATTTGTCCAAATTTGACAGACATGACCTTCCCTTGATGAAGCCAAACTGTATGGGATCGAGTGTTTGGAGATTGCCAATATCCTTGTTTATGAGGTCCATGATAATCCATTCCATGGCCTTGCACATCAGGTTAGTTAGGCTTATGCTTCTATAATTTCCCAGATCAGTGGATGTTCCACTTTTGTGTAAAGGGATGACAGTGCCTGTCCTCCACAAAGCTGGAACAAAACCAGTACTTAGGCTTTGGTTGAATAGGGTGCCTAATGGTGCGGCAAATTCCTGCCTGAGTTCATGTAGAACACAGCCCGTGATGTTATCAGGTCCCATGGAGGCTGTATTTTTTGCTTTTGAGTGAGCAGTGATGATCTGATCCCGAGATATAAGGAGAAGGGGGCAGGTGCTGAGAATGTCCTGATTTACTGATGGTGGGGGACAGAGGGGTGAAATTTTCACTGAATCTGTCAGCCAGCAAGTTTGCTATATCTATAGCATTTGTATATGTGGTGTCCTTGACCATCAGTTCTGAAAAGATCTGGGTGCTACCTTTGAGATGATGGACATATGTGAAGAAGGCCTTATGACTGTCTCTAGTAGATGTGGCCAATTTGGACTCAAAGTTTGATTTGGAGGATTTCACCTGCTCCTTCTTGGTCCTGGTCAGCAATTTATTTCTTCTGTTATGTTTGTTTGTGGCTTTTGGCTTTTCCCGGTTAGGGGTTGCCACAGTGGAACTCTGGTCCACTAACGATTGGTAGTGGATTTTTACGTACCGGGTTACCAGCCCCTGATGTACAACCTTCAATGAAGGCATGCCCCATTCATGTATGCCTCACAGAGAAGATGCTCTAGCTGAGAATCAAACGGGACAGCGTCTTGCTATGAGGTGACAATGCTACCGCAGCACCATCACCATTTACTGCAGATGTCCACCAGACAGGTTTACTCTTCCTTGCAGAGGATGATTAGTCCTGTCAGGTATTCCTGATTCCATGCATCTATATAAATGTTCATATAGTAATTTGGTATAGTTTTGGATACTGGTACCAGTTCCTAGAAAGGGGGAGGGGGTTGTGAAGCTGTTTAAACCATCCGTCAGGAGGCTGTAATCAGCTTTTGGAGAAGTTTTTTTGATTTATCCTAGCTAGAGTGGGGTCGGGGAGATGGTGACTTCAAACATGACCACTTTATGGTCGGATCTTACAAAGGAAGATGATACAGCAGGGATGCTGCAGTGGCTACTCATGTTGGTTAATACCAAGTCTAAGATATTATCACCTCTTATGGGGGTATCAACTAGCTGTTCCAAAGCATTTGCATTTACAAAATCGAGCAATCTCTGGGTATTTGTGTTCTGGCAAGAGTAGTTCTTCCAGTCTATGTTTGGGTAGTTAAAGTCCCCCAGGATGAGGGTAAAGAGTTGAATCTTGATAGATTCTAAGAGGTCTAGCTAGGCAGTTTGGGCATCTTGGGTCAGATTTGGGGGCCAGTAGCTAGCTATTATTTATATAAGGGTATTGTCAATAGTTAACTGCACCTGGAGTGTCTCCTGTGTGTCATACTGTTTGACCAGTTTGGAGGTATGTCTTTAATATATATTGAAACTCCACTTCCTTTGGCTTTACTACACACAGTTTGAGGTCTGAATGTATGATAGGATGAGTAACCAGGTAAGGCTGGGTTGCTCTCCACAGCTCTGAACCAGATTTCTGTGACCACACAGATATCAGCATTTTCCAGGTTTAGGAATGCTTGCAATGAGTGCAGTTTCGTGTTTTGACTCCTAGCATTTAGAAGCATGACCTTTAATTTGTGTTTTGTTGAAATTTCTATGTTGGTAGTGTTAACCTCATCACTTTTCCTGCATCCTTTGCCTGAATCCTGAAGCCCAGGTAAGCTATAGGGTTGAGATCTCAGCTGAGTGGCCAAACCAAGATCTCCAGTACCCTCTCTGCCCAACCAGTGCTTCATGTCCCTGCCCAAGTAGCCGACACACACACACACTGGGATTTGATTTCTATGCAAACACACACACTCCTGGGAAAGGCTGACACAGGTTTACTAGTTATGCCTCCTTCTGCCCAGACTACAAGGTGGTTTTCACTGCCACCAGCCGACTCTTTATCAGATACTTTAAGACTCTTAGCAAAGGGTTTATAATCCTACTATGCAATGCTACTATTAATCCAAATGGTAGGCTGACCAAGAGGAAGGCTATTTAGGAGTGGCCTGTACAGTGTCACCAAAAACATATGCAAGTACTCTAAGAGCTTAAATATCTCTAAACAGACCAGTCAAAATTAAAAGGTTTAAATATATTTAATAATAATAAAAAAGACACTTCTCAGTAAGTAATTAGTTACATCAGTGTTCAAAATGACAGGAAATATTTAAAATAACATTGCAGGACAATCTCAAATAAATGAAGACAACATCAAAGCTATACTTTACTCTATTTCTATCTGAATCTAAAATAGTTACTATGCCCAATAAACTTACTTATAACAAAGCAAGTGGTGATGAGTGGATGTTATCAGGTCAAAGGCAAATACAAAATGCCCTCTTTCTCTCTCTCAGAGAGTTCTTAAATTAATATCAAATATTACTGCTGAGTTAGTTTGGATGACATCACCTTTTTGTCATCTGACTTTAGTTCCCAAGCTAAACCCTCAGTGTCAGCAACTACCCACATTTAACATCTCTCTCTCTCTCTGTGAAACTACATAGCCTTCAGATGTCTGTAACTTCTACAGGACATAAAAAAATAAAACACTTACAACACAGAGAGTTCCCTAGTGTAGATATCTTGTCTCCTGTTGACTGAAACTGAAATATAACTTTTAGAGCACAGTTGTAAAACAATTTAATTTCAACTTATTTTCTTGATGTTTTGCAAGTTAACCGTCTATGTTCTAGTTTCCACTGTTAAAACATATCCATTTACACAATTACAATAGTTTATATACATTTCTGTTCTAGGCCAGCAGGGCATGCTGTGGTCACATACTTTACACAAACTGCTGTATAAATCATATGGACATTCACAAATGAGAAATATTTACAAAATTCCAGATAGTTGGGCTGGCAATATTTCCCTTTGTCTAGTTTTTCAAGTGACCCTTGAGAAACTCTGCTTGAGAGGGGTGAGGCTATTCGGGAATACCTTACCCCATTCCCTGTCTTGTCAGCCCATCTGCATTGTCATTGCTATTGCTACTGCAGTGCTGCACTGTTATATCATACACTTGCAACCCTAGGCTCCTTGATTACTGGGCCAGTGCAGGGGCATCATAGAACTGACAAAATGTACCTTCACTAAGCAGAACATAGCATTTTCATAATGCTATTTAATATCATCCAGTCTCAGAGTATCCTTTTATTTAGAGTTATCTTTATAAGTCAGTACTGGTGATATTTAACTATAAATGACAACATTCCAAAGAAACAGTCCACTCTGCATACCTTTGCTACAAAATCAGCATATTTCCAATCCTTGCACTTTAAAATATATTTCAGCACATTCTGTGTTAATCTGTATTGTAAAAAATGTCATCACTTCTACTGGCCCCTTTTGAATTCATGTATGTATATCAAATATCTATCTACTGCTTTCACTGTTAGGCAGCTGCCAAAACAATGCTGCTGTTTTATGAAACAATCGTTCATATTGTCATACAGGATTACAGAATAGTGGCATTACATTATGAGGACCATTTTATCAACCACGTTAGTTCTGATGACATGAACTAAAAAGTGTCAGAATGATCTGCAAGCTCACAGCCCACTCAGTAAATATCTAATGCAGACGGACAGATGCTATCATAACTGGAGTTTGAGCATGCCTACATTTTTTATGACTATCTTCTAGGGAACAAACAAAAAACTCCAAAAAAAAAAAAAAGATAAAATAATGATATGTAATTAAAACATACATATAAGCAAACATCCATCACAGGAGATGCCACTACTCCTACCCATTTTGGGGCTTTGCCTCTACATCATATTCTTCTTCTTTCAGCCTTTTCTCAGTTAGGAGTTGCCACAGTGGATCACCTGTCCATGATTGGCAGTGAAGTTTTTACAGTGTCGAGTTGCCAGCCCGGCACCCAACCTTCCACAGAAGGCACACACACTCATGCACTCACCTCTAGGGCCAATTTAGAGTATCCAATCCACCTAAGCATATCTTTGGGATGTGGGAGGAAGCTGGAGTACCCGGAAGAAACCCACATGACCACAGGGAGGACATGCAGACTCCGCACAGAAGGCACCCCAGCCGTGAATTCAACCGGAAAACCTTTTGCTGTGAAGTGCCAATGCTAACCGCTGCCCCACAGTCTCTAAATAAGCTCCAAAGTCAGTATACCATGGCATAGGTTGAAACCCTGCATTCAGCTTTAACAGCTGAAAGACAGCTATCATGAATGTATTTCCAGTAAGTAGGTGTTTCTAGGATGCATGCTGAGGTATGGAGCACAGCAATAAAAAAAAAAAAAAAATCACACACCCGTCTGGAACCAAAATGACCAGCTCCAAACAAAAGCCTTTTTTTATTACACAAATCAGTTAAAATAAGTATTTATTCCTGGCTAGCACAATCATTTACTTCACCTTATCTAATGTTTTGCACATTTTTTTTATTGGCAGGCTTCCTGCCTTTTTATTTATATCTACATCTACATCTATTAATCTGCATGTTTGTTCAGATGAAATGTTCACTTGTTTGTTCAAATGGGGAAGCTCAACCATTTCAGATTCTGTACTTTATTGCAAGACAATTATGTAGTGAAATATTGATATTTCAAATTGTACAACACTGGGGGTTCTTTTTTCTATTCTCTTAACTTTAAAGGACATTACTGTTTGTGCTTTAAAAAAATATATTTTTTTGTGTTTTCCAAGTAAACATTGCATTATTTTCACAGTCAAAGTCTCTCTCATATTTTTTATTTGTCTGACTTCCAGTAATTTCTCCTCCTCTTCATATATATTTTTTTTAGATACAGCTCATAAAATTACACTTAATAGAAAAATCTCACACTTGGTTGAAAGCAGTACCATAGAAGATTATGATCAGGTCGCCAGTCTTAACAAGAGTACTATGTTTTTGACACATGGATGCCAAGAAATTCACCTTTTGAGATCCAATCATAATTCTTTGCAGTGCATGGAGATTTGTATCCTCCCTGTACTACTAGTTAGTCAAAAATTAGATTAAAAACGCAATGTGTCAAATGATGGAAGTTGAAAAAGGGTGATTGTGAGGTGGGGTTCAGGGAAGAGTTAAAACAGGCACTGGGGGGCAGTGAAGAGTTACCGAATAGCTGGGTAACTACAGCAGAGATGGTAAGCGAGACCACTAGAAAGGTGCTTGGTGTGAAATCTGGATAGGGGAAGGAGGACAAGGAGACCTGGTGGTGGAATGAGGAAGTACAGGAGAGTATACAGAGGAAGAGACTGGCAAAGAAGAAGTGGGATTGTCAGAGAGATGAAGAAAGTAGACAGGAGTATAAGGAGATGAGGTGCATGGCAAAGAGGGAGGTGGCGCAGGCTAAGGATAAGGCATATAGAGAGTTGTATGAGAGATTGGACACTAAAGATGTAGAAAAGGACCTGTACCGATTGGCTAGACAGAGGGACTGAGCTGGCAAATATGTGCAACAGGTCAGGGTGATAAAGGATAATGAGGGAAACATACTCACAAGTGAGGAGAGTGTGTTGAGCAGAAGGAAAGAGTACTTTCAGGGGATGATGAATGAAGAGAGAGAGAGAGAGAAGGTTGGATGATGTGGGGATAGTGAAACAGATTAGCAAGGAAGAAGTAAAGATAGCTATGAAGAGGATGAAGAATGGAAAGGCTGTTGGTCCAGATGACATACCAATGGAAGCATGGAGATGCTTAGAAGAAATGGAAGTGGAGTTTTTAACCAGATTGTTTAATGAAATCTTGGAAAGTCAGAGGATGCCTGAAGAGTGGAGAAAGAGTATTTTGGTACCTATTTTTAAGAATAAGGCTGATGTGCAGAGCTGTAGTAACTACAGAGCGATAAAAGTAATTCGTCACAGCTTGAAGTTATGGGAAAGAGTAGTGGAAGCTAGATTAAGAGGGGAGGTGATGATTAATGAGCAGCAGTATGGGTTAATGCCGGGAAAGAGCACTACAGATGCGATGTTTGCTCTGAGAGAGTGTTGATGGAGAAATATAGAGAAGGTCAGGAGGAGTTACATTGTGTCTTTGTGGACTTGGAGAAATCATCTGATAGGGTGCCTAGAGAGGAGTTGTGGTATTGTATGAGGACGTTGGGAGTGGCAGAGAAGTATGTAAGAGTAGTACAGGATATGTATGAGGGTAGTGTGACAGTGGTGAGGTCTGCAATGGGAGTGACAGATGCATTTAAGGTGGAGGTGAGATTACATCAAGGATCATCTCTGAGTCCTTTCTTATTCGCAATGGTGATGGACAGGTTGACAGATGAGATCAGACAGGAGGCCCCATGGACTATAATGTTTGCGGATGACATTGTGGTCTGTACTGAGATTAGGGAACAGGTTAATCAGACCCTGGAGAGGTGGAGATATGCTCTAGAGAGGAGAAGAATGAAGGTCAGCAAGACTAAGACAGAATATATGTATGTGAATGAGAGGGAGCGTAGAGGAATGGTGAGGATGCAGGGAGTAGAGTTGATGAAGGTGGAGGAGTTCAAGTACTTGGGATCAACAGTTCAGAGTAATGGTGAGTGTGGAAGAGATGAATAAGAGAGTACAGGCAGAGTGGAATAGGTGGAGAAAAGTGTCAGGAGTGATTTCTGACAAATGTATACCAGTAAAGAGTGAAAGGGAAGGTCTACAAGAGGGTAGTGGGACCAGCTATGTTGAATGGGTAGCAGACGGTGGCATTGACAAAAAGGCAGGAGTCAGAGCTGGAAGTGACAGAGTTAAAGATGTTAAGATTTGCACTCAGTGTGACAAGGATGGACATGATTAGGAATAAGTATATTAGAGGGTCAGCTCAGGTTGGATGGTTTGGAGACAAAGTCAGAGAGGTGAGATTGATTTGGTTTGGACATGTGCTGAGGGGGGATGTTGGGTATATTGGAAAAAGGATGCTAAGGATGGAGCTGCCAGGTTCATAGGTAGGTACTAGGCTATCAGCCCTAGGGCCTATACAAGCCTAGCCAAAAAGGTACCCTGGCCTTCACCACCCAAGAAAATTATTTTCCTGTGCCCCTGTCGAGCAGAGCCACAGAGGTAATCCCCAGGGAACATTTCCAATTTCCCATCCAATCATAAAGCTTTTTTCTTGAAGAGTGCTAATGAGGAGCTTTGTTTGATATAGATAGGTAGTTTGTTCCAGAGTATGGGAAGTATCTGGGACAGTAATCTATCCCTCCATCATGTTCTGTTTATTGTGGTCAAAAACCAAAAAAGACAGCAAGCTGTAGAATTCCAACCAGTTTATTGTTAGTGCTTTTGTTCAGGGTCTGAAGAAGTCCATATATGTTCCTGAACGAAAGCGCTAACAATAAACTGGTTGGAATTCTACAGTTTGCTGCCTTTTTTGGTTTTTGGTTACAAGTTTATTTCTTTGATTTGTGTTTATTCTGTTTATTGTGGTGACAAGGTTTAGGTCACTAGAGCATGTAACTCGGAGGGATTGAGATTTCTTTAAGTGGAGCATATCCAACAGCCCTGGGTTTGACATAGCTTTGTATGTTAGGCAGAGCTCGCCTCGGAGTAGGCGATATGAAATGGAGTAAAGCTGGAGTTTTTTGAGCTAGTCTGCATAGGGCATCTGTTTGAGACCAGTAATCCTCTTTGTGAGGTATTTCTGTGTCCTTTCCAGTTGTTGTAGATGTCTTGTGAGGTACATACCAAAAGGGACATTGTACTCTATAATGGGTCTAATGAGTGACGAGTAGAGGGGAACAATGACCTCTTTTTTCCTGGATGAGAAACCTTTTGTGATGAGGTGTGCCACATAGAAGGATTTCTTGACTACTGTGGCGAAGTGATCATCAAAGGAGAGACTACTGTCCACCTGTGTCCCAAGGTCTCTTATTACAATTTTGGTGTTAAGTAGACTACAACCTATGTGGTAGTTCATGGGTACAGAGTTTTTACCAAAGGGGATGACAATGCACTTTTTGGCATTGAGCTTGAGGTCATGGCTTTGCACCAGGCATCTGTCTCAGTGAGGCCCTTTTGTAGGATGTCCACATTGTTAGGAGTTTCAATTATGGCTCCTAGTTTGCAGTCATCTGCGAACTTCGTTAGCCAAAGACCTTCTGTGTTAGCCTGTACTTCAGAAAAGTAGATACCAAACAGGAGAGTACCCAGGACTGAACCCTGTGGTACTCCACTTGTCACTGGTCTGAAGTCATATTTAGAGTCTGCTCCTTTCACAGTGTGGGTTCTGTCAGTGAGCCAGTTGGCAACCCATCTTGTGACATAGGGATTTATACCTAGTTTTGTGAGTTTATCTATAATTTCAAAGTGAGGGAGGGTGTCAAAAGCCTTAGCGATATCTAGATAGGCTGTATGAACCACCTTACTTTTGTCTACGGCTTTGGTGACTGCTTCAAAGAAGTCAATCAGGTTTAGGAGACATGATCTGCCTTCTACAAACCCGAACTGGGTGCGGTCCAGAGTTCGGAGATTACCAATGTCTTTGTTTATAAGTTCTATGATGATACATTCAATGGCCTTGCAGACCAGGCTTGTTAGGCTAATGGGGCAGTAGTTCACGGGGTCCGTGGTGGCTCCCCCCTTTGTGGATTGGGATAACCGTTGCTGTGCACCATTAAGTGGGTGCAAAGCCTGCGGTGAGGCTATGACTGAACATGGTAATTAGGTGGGGTGCTAGTTCATTCTGTAATTCATGTAGAAGGCAGCCTGGGATGTTGTCAGGTCCCATGGATGCTGTGTTCTTGGCTTTAGAGAGTGTGTTTTTTACCTGTGCAGCCGTGATTACAGGAACGTTGCATTCTTCCGGTATAGAGATGGGCCCTTTAGGGGGTGGGGTGGGGGGTAAAGTTAGCACTGAACCCATCTGCCAGGATGTTAGCAGTATCAGTTGGTTCTGTATATTTAGTGCCATTGTGCTGTAACTCAGGGCAGATCTGAGTGTTGCCATTGAGATTCTTGTCATAGCTATAGAATGCGTTGTGGTTGTCTTTAGAATCAGTGGGTATTTTGTTTTTGTAACTAGCTTTGGAGGATTTTATGAGGGATTTCAGCTTCTTACTGAGGCTGACCAGAGAGTTCTCCAGTCATGCGATTTTACTCTTTTTGCAACAGTTTTTTTTTTCTGTTGTAGAGTTTGTTTATGGCAGTAGACCACCAAATTGGTTTCCTTTTTTTGGAGGATAGCATCTTGGTTCTGTTAGGGATAGCACGATCCAAACATTCGTGTAAGTGCTTATAAAGTGCATTTGTGTAGGATTCAGCAGTTGTACCTCTATTGTCCATCTGTGTGGGTGTTGTGAAGTTTGCCACTTCTGTGTTAAGAAGCATGAAGTTGGCTTTGGAGAAATTGTTTACAGTGGTTTCTCTAATGGAGGGTGGGGGCAGGATGTGGATGTCTAGGCTGATTAACTTGTGGTCGGATCTGACCAACGAGGAATTGACCTCTGGTGTTGAACACCGGTTGCCTATGTTGGTAATGACCAGGTCTAGGATATTGCTGCCCCTGGTGGGGGCGTGGATAAGTTGATCCAAGGCATTGGAAATTATGAATTCCAGAAAACTTTGAGCAAAAGAGTTGGTACATGAGTAGTTTTCCCTGTTAATTGTGGGATAGTTGAAATCGCCCATTATTATGGTGTTGGGTTGTACCCTAATATTTTCCGCTGTATCAAGAAATGAGGAGTGGGAATCCTGGGACATGGTGTGGGATCTTTAGCAAGTTACAATTTGGATTGCGGTCTTGCCCAGAGTTAGTTGCACTTGAATAATCCCGGATGCATTATGCTGAGCAACTAGCCTGGATGTGTGGATATCCTTAATGAATATGGACACACCTCCACCTTTAGTGTTTCGGTCAGGTTAGGTGGCTGAAAAGTGTGGTATGAATTATAGCCTGGTAATGCAGGGTTGCTCTCTGGAGCTTTGAACCAGGTCTCTGTCACTGCACAAATGTCGATGTTCTCCATTTTAAGGAATGCCTCGAGTGAATGCATTTTGAGGTTTAGACTTCTAGCATTGAGTAGCGTTGCTCTCAGATTTTGCTTGCTTGTACCTGTTATGGTGGTGAAGTTGTCATTTGAACCTTGCCTAAAAAAAGGCACTATAGGGGTGGCAAGAACATTAGCCAGTATCTGGAATCCCAAGGGCGACAGGTGCAGGCCATCTCTGGCAAAGCATCATGGTCTGTCGACCATGTCATCCCAGGCAGATAGATACTGGATCCCCTTAGAATGACACCAGAAGCATAGCCAATTGTTGAAGTCAATCATTTTGTCCTATGACTGTGGTATCATTCTGGGTGATGGCAGGATGCTACTGAGGGCTAGGCTCATACCTGCCTGGGCTACAAGATCATAGAGCTCCTCTATGTCTCTTTTCATGTAGTCCAGGGAGGTACGTGTCAGGTCATTCACACAAACATGGACAATGGCAGAGTCATATTTGTACTTGTTGTGGAGTGACATGAGTGCATAAGTTGTGTGGCGGATCCTGACTCCTGACAGGCAGCTGACAGTAACTTTCTCCTTGTTTAGCCTGGTGAGTGGAACATCAGTGTTCCTGACTATAGATTCACCTATGACTAGTGTGTTGGGTACTTTGTTATGCCTTATGGGCTGTAGTTGAATGGCACACTGAGCTTGTGGGCTATGTGTCATTTGAGTTGTGCTGGGAGATGGAGGTTGCATGTGTTTCTGCTTTGCAGGTCTCTGTTGTTTCAGCAGATTTTTTATTGAGAGCCTCTGCAAATGTAGGTACGTGTTCTGTGTTGCTATGTGTGTGTTGGTGGTGTAGGTTTTTAGGGACTATGTAATGAGTGTGGTGCAAGTGTTTACCTTCTTCTCTTCACTGTCTAGTCCAGTCTTGGGTGAAGAGAACCTTGCTTCTAGTCTGGCTATATAAGTGCATATCTCACAGGTTGTAGTGTTGGGTGGTAGGCAGAGAGGATTGTCTGCGTACATGAGGCCCTTGCTGCATTGCCCCAAGATGCCCAGATTCATCAGTTAGACAGGAGAAAACACTGAGACCATTAGACATGCCTGGATAGGTGCTTATTTATTAAGTACTAAAATATGTTTTCCTCTAGACAAGTGAGGAAAGTTGAGTGCTTTAGTAATTTGCAGCTTATTTAGTGCTTACAATGAGTTCTGAACAAGTGCTGAGCTCAACGAAACAGATTTGAGGGATAAAATGAAAAAACTGGCTAGTTCTAAGGGAAAATTTGAAGAGCAGACTTTATGGCACCAGGAATAGTTTAACCCTAGCTAAGTGGAGATGCATAAAATGTATTTTTTTTTTTGTGTGTGTGTGTGTGTGTGTGTGTGTATATATATATATATATATAGATAGATATATATATAGATAGATATATAGATATGAACAGTAGCAAATGAACAAACTAATTTAAACAAATTAACCAATAAAAAGCTAAAAACCGAGCCCCGTTCCAGCATTCTTCGATCAGACAAGTACTAACTGCACACTCCTGCCACTAGGGTGCAGGGGAAACTTCTCCAAAAAAAGATGGTCTGGATTAGTGCTCAAGTTATACAAACAAAGCTGGATTCAGCAGGTCTGAATTTAGCCTATGCTACAGCAAACAATGCATAACAATTTCAGAAAGAAACAGTTCAAATAAGCAGGCACAAACAGGTAAGAGGAAAAGAGGAAGGCCTAAGATAAGGTTAATAGATGAGGTGATAGAGGACATGCAGGTGGTTGGTGTAACAGAGCAAGATGCAGAGGACAGCAAGAAATGGAAACAGATGACCCGCTGTGGTGACCCCTAAACTAGACAAAAACTATTATTGTAACCCGTAACAAAAACATCAAAATCGACCACAAAACTTTTGGTCCAGTTTAAACAATCTTCTCTACCCAGGACATACTACTACCCCCGCGACTGCCCTTCAAAAACCTCCAGAAAATATTGCCAACACCTTTAACACTTTCTTTACGGAAACTACACAATCCCTTGACAACCAACTAGCACCCAATAACCCAGACCCAATTGACCCCATATCCAACACTCACTCCTCCTTTAACTTTCAACCAGTACCAACATCACTTATCCAATCCTTATTCAAAAAACTGAAACCCACCACCCTATAAGCAGACCTACTCTCTACTGAATATCTTCAAAAAGCCACAAAAGTAATAGCATATCCCATTTCAATATTAATCAGCACAACCATCTCGGAAGCATATATCCCCTCTATCTGGAAAATTTCCCACATCATTTCTCTCCATAAATGGGGTAATTCCATTCATCTATCAAACTACAGGCCTACTGCCATTCTGTCACCTCTGGCTAAAATTATGGAAAAATGTATCCATAAGCAACTCTTACATTAACTCAATCTGAACAATCTCCTAGCCCCCTCTCAGCATGTATTTAGACCCCACCATAGTACAACCTCAGCCCTTCTTTCCTTCTGTCAAACAATAAATCAAAATCAAAATAATAACAAGCTCTCCCCTGCCCTCTTTCTTGATCTATTCATGGCGTTTCACATGGTAAGTCAACTACTCCTTTGCATACTAAAAACTCTTGAATAGATAACCTGGCAATACGCTGGTTTCAATCCTATCTAAGTGGCAGACAACAAGCTGTGCTATGGAAGGATAGCCTATCCTCCCTACTGCCAGTCACCCTTGGAGTGCCTCAAGGGTCGACACTAGGACCTCTCCTATTTTCCATCTTCATTACTGATCTCCATACAGTCATCCCCAAAGCAACCTGCACTTAATATGCAGATGACTCTACCCTAATCTGTTCTGCCACCTCCCCGATAGACCTACAGACCTTATCCCAAAATACCTTTAACAAAGTTGAAAGCTGACTCGCTGACCAGCGTCTTCTATTAAATCCAAATAAAACAAAACTGTTACTCTTCACCGCCTCTCGGAAACTCCCTTTGCCATCATTTACCATAACATCCAACAATGGCACCATAAATTCCCCATAATCTAATACAAAACTATTAGGTGTAATAGGCGACAATAACCTTAAGTTTGATGGCCACATCGACAGAACCATTAAACAGTCAATAAGATGCTGACTCTTTATATAGGATTAAGCCATTCCTAACCCCAACTGCTAGGGCAGTGACTGCCTGTACACATTTACTATCAACCCTTCTTTATGCCTCCCCGATTTGTACAAACCTAAGTAAATCTTACCTCAATAACTCAATAGCTGCTATAATAACATAGCCAGATTTGCCACAGGTTCAGCATATACAACACACCACTGTCTTAACCTATGATCCCTAGTCTGGCTAGAGTTACCCTGTCATCTCCAGTATAACCAATTAATAGTTGCTCACAAAGTCCTCTATCAGCCTGAAAGCATGCCCATACTCAAAAATATAATCACCACCTACAGTAACCTAAAAACACTCCGCTCTTCTGATAAAATGCTAGTACAAACTGTTAAATCCAATAACTTCGCTGGTGAGTCATTATTTTCCAGCTTTGTTGTCAAAATCTGGAACCTACTCCCTGCTGAACTTACAGCAGTTCACTTGATAATCCAATTCAAAATGTCTCTCAAAACACAACTAAAAATTCACTGGTTGTGCCCCTGTGCAAACCCAGACACACCTACTCACTATTCACTTTGTATGACAACATTCCCTGGCTACTTGTAGAAACTGTCTTATAAAAAGTCTGAAACATTAGCTGTCTCACTCTAATGTATTGTACTGCTGAATGATATGCTACCTTGCTCAGCTTTGTACCACTAAAACTGTTCATGTTCTAATATGAGAATTAATAATTGTAAAGTTTTTATGTATGTATTACAACAATTCTGGAAAATTTACCTATATGTAATTGTATAAAAAACTGCAACTGTTAAGTCTTCTGTATCCATGTACATGTGGAGCTTTTCTCCCTGGACCTCTGCTGAAAATGCACCTGTATCCAGTCGAACTTCCCCGGTTATCAAATGTAAAATAAAATAAAATAAAATAAAAATAAAATAACGGGAACAGCCGAAAGAGAAGAAGAATGTGCTGTTCCCACTTTGAAAGTCAGTAAAGCAGTGGGGAAGTGGTTGACATCTTACATATTACCAGTGTAAGGGAAGCAGTTATAATCAAAGTGCTTGGTGCACCTTAGAGGCCAGCAGGCAGAAATGGGAGATAAAACAAAGCCATTCCATGCCTTACTGTTGCTGTCTTCCAGTCAGTGATGTCAGGCTTTAGTGCAGACTTGATGTTAGCAGAGCCTACCGGGTGCTTAATAATTAAGCACCCCTTTTAAGCATTGCTAAGGTCAGATTTTGTGGTATAACAGCACTGAACCAGGGCACAATTTAGCTTTTTTTGAGTATTCCAAGAAGTTCTGTGTACTACATTACTTTTCAGACGAGCCATGCATTATAGTGTTGAACTAACAAATCGACCAACATGAGTGAGGCAATATTTCGAACTGTTCTCCACTTACTTAGCAGATGTGAATGTAAATTTAAATGGTCACTGGTGCTCATATTACACTGGAGTTCATAATATTTGTAGGATTTTGTCTGGTAAACAGATCTAAAGTAAGAGAACTCACAATAAAATAGCATCCTAAATTAATTATCTTGTATAAATCACAGTGAGATGAGATTTACCATGCACAATACTTAACAGAGGCACAGATGTGGTTGAGATACTCAGAAAGCATGCTAATGCTACTACTAAATGAAATTTGCAAGATATGTTAATAAATGCCCAAGGGTAGTCACTTTCTGAGGGTACATCAAGTTCTAGTCTATTATTTATTTGTTCAGTTATTTATTTATTAATTGGGTAAGCAAAATTAGCCAGAGCTGTCTGTTACAGAGATGAAGTAAAAAGCTCAAAGAAGAGCTTGTGTCTTGAGACATTGTAGCAATTGCACTGACATTTTGCTGAGTAAAGTGAGCCTTTAAAATTAATTACAAAGGAAGTTCTTGGTAACAAACAGCTAAATGTTTTCAAGATATAGAGACATAACCAGGTATTAAAAACTATCATGTCCGTGATCAGAGCCTAGTCAGCACTGTTTACCACGCATGAGCTGTGAGCCCTGAAAATCATTAACAAAGCATGTGGCCAATTAACATGCCACTTCTCATCACAACTACGGTGGGGACCTGTGGGAAGATTGCGCTGGAGCGACTCATGTCTGCAAAAATGTACAAGCAGTTGTAATAAACATTGATTGAGACCAGTCATCATGAAACTGCTCATACAGTTGGTAGTGCTTGTGCATAGATCTGTTTTTGTAACTCTGAGACATATATGCAGAGAAATGTATTGTTGAAGGAAACAGGGGAAGTATGCCTAAGGTGCGAAGACAGAGGCAGCTTAGTGTCACAGAAACAAACATATAAGGGCACACGACTGGAAATGGAGAAGATGACAAATTCAGGGATACAGAAGGCAATGAAGAAGTGAGTGTGAGACTTATACACAAATAGAAAACCATAGTATTTGAAGTTTAAAAATATGAAAAGCACACAGGGGAGGTGGGGAAAATTAAAGTAATGAGATGTTTTGACTGAAACCAGTTATGCCATCGGTGGAGTCCAATCATTGTACTTGTACTATATTGCAAATTTCATGAAAAAAATACATGTACAACCCTCAGGGCCTGCCCTCTGTGCATTCTTACATGGGCTGCCTATGTCTGATGCAAAGCGTGGCCAGCATAAGCATGGGTAATAACAGCTTGTTGTTTCTTTTTACTGTTGTCTGTCTACATAACTCTTTCTTACTGTCTTGTGAAGCTATATACAATCTACTCCCTCTTTGCTAGTGCCATAGCATATTGTGCCATCCTTGGTCTGGCACGATCATCCCCTGCTGCTGGCTCCTTCCCAGACTCCTCCTCTGACTGTTGTGCTGGGGACTGCTGCCTCTGCAAGACCCCATCCTGCTGTAACTACATCCTAAGTGTAATCTAAGTGTAATATGTTGTATCACTGCATGCACAATTAGTATTTTGGCACATGTGGCCAGGTCATACTACAGGACAAAACTGGATGAACCCAGACAAAAAAAAGAGTGGCTTCAGCAACTCAAAAACATGTTCAATAGTATTTCTGGTTTGTGATTGGGCATGGTTGTACCCAATATCTCTTTGATTGTGTGAGTTTCCTATGGCTTTCACAAGCTATGGTTCCAGGGCATATACAGCATCACCAAATCCCTCAAAAAACATTGATAGAGGTCATGTGTAACACAGGTTATACCCTGTGCATTACAGACCGCCTGATGGTTGATAGAGAGACAGCATTTGTGGTTCACTTTCTTCCTTCTCTTTGCACCAAGTGTGGCCTTTATTTCAATATAAGTACAATCTATGACTCCCAGTATGAAATGGGTTATATCATAGAAATCTCAAATGGTGTTAGCTCTTTCACCTGGTGTTTGCAGAAACCACATATCCTTCTTATATATACTTGTCATATGCTAAGGCATGGCATTGAGAAACTGATGGAATACCAACAAGGCAGAAGTCTGAGAAAACATCCCCCATTGTGTCCCCAGTATATTACTGAAACATCTGTACAACTAATATACACAAAGGCACTCATACCTTGTTATCCACTGGATTTGATACACCATAACTCAGGACTACAGAAAAGGCTGACACATTTCCATGATTTGCTAGATGGTGTCCCTAACAGCAAGGTGCCAGTCTGCAATATCAGTGCCTTGGAGACCATGAAATATTAAGCGTGGACAGGTGGCCCTGCACTCCAGGAGACAATGTGCAATGTTGTGCATAGCAGCTACAATATCAGCCTCCTGAGGATACAAATTTACAATCTGCAGCAAATGCTAACATAATTCCATGATTTACTCTGTCAGAAAACAGATGTACAGACACGTTCAGATATAGCGTGGATGCAGCTCCACTGTCTGGCATTTAAACATTTTGGAATTGTTCCACCATATTGTTTTCCCTCATTATCATGCATGGTGTCTCATTATGTGTTCGTTACCATATAGCATGATCATTCACATGATTTGGGTTAGCAAAAGTGTAGCTTGGTTTCCTGAATCCCACATGCGCTGAACATGGTTGTTTATCATGCAAATTTGCTTAACATAATGCAGTTACGTTTTCCGAATCTTGGCCTAAAGTCATTCCTTTATGCCTTGATTGGGAACTAAAGAAATTATCTGTTATATTCAGAAATGTCATGGAAAGTCTGAATTGTTTTCTATTTAGGACTTGATCTGCAAGGGTACACTTTTCATTTAATCTAGGCTTACAGGAGCTGAGGTTAGGTGCTTTCAGAACATTATTTTCTATATTGTCTGCTATGAAAATGGTAGTGCATACGTTTGCACGGATAAACATACCTCTCAACTGGTCAGATTATTTCCTCATATTTCTGCTGTTCATAAAATTGATGGTTTTCTGACAAATCACTGTGGACTGAAGTCACTAAATAATTCTGTGCATTTGGATTTGACTTCATATTCTTCAGAAAATGCATGCTAACAAAAATACTGTTATTTTAATAACTTTGTAAGTTTATAAGAGGAATATTTAAAATCTGTACATATTTTAGGCCTTTGCCCACTCATCCAATTATTTTAACCTTTGTCCAGATTTCTGGTGCTAAGCAGTTGAAGAGGTATGCTCGTGTCTGTGTGTGCGTGTGTGTGCGTGTGTGTGTGTGTGTGTGTGTGTGTGTGTGTGTGTGTGTGTGTGTGTGTGTGTGTGTGTGTGTGTGCGTGTGTGTGCGTGTGTGTGTGTGCATGCGTGTGTGTGTGTGTGTGTGTGCGTGCGTGCGTGCGTGTGTGTGTGTGTGTGTGTGTGTGTGTGTGTGTGTGTGTGTGTGTTATAAAAATATTATTGACTTTAAATGTAAACGGTCAGCCTATGGTAAAGGTGCATTCAATAGGAGGTTTCATCATGAATTTATAACTTCCCATCTAGTATCATTGTGCCTCCGTGATGAAAGTGATAAAGAGCACACAGGAACTTGCTTCCTGTATTCCTTCTACTGACATTTAAAATACTATTATTATTAAATTAGCAACGTAACAAAAGTGTCCACAACTGCTGCCTTATATTATATCCTTCTATTCCAAAATGTATCTTGTAGTTATGCTGCTAACAATTCTTTTGTATCCAGATGCATCAGTTGTGCATTGTTTTAGTGCTTCTATATATTGACATTTTTTCCCATTTGTGCATGTCAGAGTTCCTTGTTTCCTGGTTACCACTTTCCCCTTTGTTGTATTCCACCTGGCAGATAACAGTACGCAGGCTGATACTTATGAGGCAGGAAGGCCTCTAGGATATCACTTTACACAGTACTGTAATGTTAGAAAATGCATTCCTCCCTGTTTTTGCTCGGTGTAATTCTATTTATATAGACTGCTGTGAAGTGTTATATTTACCATTGATCATGTAACCTTCCTAAGATAGGATGGATTCAGTATCCATTAGTTGATTAAGAGCTGCCTGGAATTACAGGACCCAGTTATTTGTTTGTTTATTTATTTATTTTTGATAGTCATTCAGCACTGTAATTCACAAGTATGCCATTAAATTTACAAGATACATTCATTACCACTCTTTCAGGAAACTAATTTGGACATAAATAATCCTGATACCTACACTCCAGTCTTTCATTGGCCCTTTAAATTGGGAAGGTTATTGGAAGTGTGGCTGCAGTCCATATCATATTGTACTTCATATCGTATGACTGCCTCAATCTACTTGAGGTTGGCTTCAGGAAGTGGCTCAGTACCAGTCACAAGTTTCATTGGTGAGAAAAAAGAAGTTATGTACTTACCATAACATTCCATGTTTGTAGTCCATCTCACCTATATTCTTGCTGGATGGGTTCAGAGCCAATATTCAGTTCCGACTCGGCTGATACTAAAGCTCGAGAGCTTTTTAGTGGCTTGAGGCTAGCCCCTATCCCATGGTGCCTCAGGGCAATTCCCCAGATCTAGTTTGCAAGAAAGCAATACATACCTATCAGGTAAGAATAAGAAAGAAGCTGTATAAATACAGCAAAGGATTAGAAATATAATCCTTTCCAGGTGGACAATAAAGAACAATGTCAGGCAGCACCAAAAAGGGGTCCACCAGATCCCCCAGAAACAGGAAGGGGGTTGGAGGGAGGGATGCAAGAATATAGGCAAGATGGACTACAAACATGGAACGTTATGGTAAGTACATAACTTCTTTATGTTAAGTAGTCTTATCTCACCATAATTCTTGCCAGATGGGACAGTATCCCTAGCACCTTTATCCCGTGTGGTTTAAGCGAAGAGACTCTTCAGCACAGTGGACCCAAAGGATGACCTGTTCCGGGAGTCCAAATCCAATTTGTAATGAGTGACAAACGTATGTGGTCTTGCCCAAGTAACTGCTGCACAAATAGTATCAATTGGTAGCCTAGATCTAAAGGCACATGAAGTAGCTACTGCCCTAGAAGAGTGACCTTTAGCTTTTACAGGTAATTGTCTACCAGCTTGTTGATAAGCAAAGGATATGCAATCCAAATGCCATTTCGAAAGAGTAATTTTTGAAACAGGCAAGCCTTTCCTTTTGTCAGAAAAGGAAACAAAAAGTTGATCAGATTTCCTGAATTCTTTGGTCCTGTGTATACAGAATCTGAGTATCCTGTGGACATCTAGCTGGTGCAGTCTATACTCTGATTTATTAGAGTGGTTTGGAAAAAACACAGGTAGCTCAATGGTAGTACTCAGATTGTGCTCTGAGCATACCTTAGGAAGAAAGGAAGGGTTTGTCCTGAGAGAGACTCTATCCTTTTGAAAGATAATGTAAGGAGGTCGAATAGTTAGAGCTTGTAGTTCTGAAACTCTCCTAGCAGATGTTATGGCTTCAAAGAACAAGGTTTTCCATGACAACAATTTTAAGTCTGACAATGAGGATGGCTCAAAGGGTGCAGACATCAAAGATGAGAGGACTAAGTTTAAGTCCCAGGGTTCTAATGGTTGTTTTATTGCCTAAGAAGAAGAACTCCTTTTAAGAAAGTTTTACACAGGGAGTGCTGCATGATTGGATTTTCCATGAAACCAAAATGGAAATTGGAAATGGCAGCTAATTGAACTCTAACTGTAGTGGCTGCCGCTCCTTCATTAAAAATTGTTGTTAGGAAGGATAAAATGGATTCTAAAAGAGCCGTATATGGATCTAAGCCCCGATTTGTAGCCCAAAGGGAAAACCTTTTCCATTTGCTAGAATATAGTTTCTGAGTGGAAGGTTTATGGGATGAAATTAGGATGTTTGACCGCTGGGGATAAGGGAATACACCTGACTATTCGTGGAATTGGAGCAGCCATGCTGTCAATTTGAGGGTGCGAATGGAGGGATGGAACTGTCTGGATTGATGAATCAGGAGATCTGGAGATGGATCCAGAATCCATGGTTCCTCCAAGAGGTAGGGCCACAGGAAAGGAAACCAAACTTGTTGAGGCCAGTAAGGAGCAATGAGGATCAAGGAACTCCTCAACTGTCTTGCTTTCTGTATTACTTTGGGGATGAGTGGAAAAGGAGGAAATGCATAAAGAAGTCCTGGGGGCCAGTCGTGAACTAGAGCATCCATGGGTAACATCCCCAGATGGGGAATGAGGGCAAAGTAGCTGCTGCATTTGGTGTTCAGGTGAGTGGCAAATAGATAGCAGCATGGCTGGCCCCATTTGTGAAAGATCTCTTTCGCAACCATTGGATTCAGGGACCACTCGTGAGGTATTAGAATTGCTCGGCTGTGTTTGTCTGCTATTAAGTTGGATTTCCCCAGGATATGCGTTGCTATCAGGAAGCGTTGAGTATCCATCACCCATTTCCAAATTCTTAAGGCCTCTCTGCAAAGCGGGTAAGACTTGGTTCCCCCCTGCTTGTTTATGTACCACATGACAGACATGTTGTCTGACTGAATCACAATCGTCCCGGTGGGAAGGGAGCTATGAAGTGCTTGCACTGCATATAGCACCGCTCTCATCTCCAGAACATTGATGTGCAAGTGGTTCTCGTGATTCTACCAAGTACCTTGGACTGTCATTCCCAGATACCCCCCCCCCCACCCTATCTGGGAAGCGTCCGTGGTCAAAACTGCTTTCTCTTGAGGAGGAACAAGTGGATGACCTAGGACAACTTGTTTCATGTGTAACCACCATGTCAGATCATTTTTGCATGCATTTGTTATTAATAACTGGTGAGACAATGGAAGGTCTTGCATCGACCATTGTGCAAATAGCATCCATTGGAGAATCCTCATATGTAGGCGAGCAAGAGGAACTAATAAGATGGCAGAAGCCATAGTCACTAGGACTTGAAGGACTATTCTGGCCTGGACTCTTCGTTTATTTAGTAAAGATCTAACCTGACTGCATAGAGAATCCACTCTTTCCTGTGTTAGCTTTACTGGCATGGTGGTTGTGTCTATTTCTGAGCCTAGATATACAATATGCTGCGAGGGAGATAAGACTGACTTTTGCAAGTTGACAGTGAAGCCTAGGCTGGCGCACAAGGATAGAGTCTCATCCCTGGTCCTTATGAGTTGATGCTTGGTGGTAGCAGTGAGAAGCCAGTTGTCTAGGTACAGAAACAGCTGGAATCCTTGACTTCTCAGGTGAGCCGTTACCACTGACATGCATTTGGTAAACATGCTGGGGGCTGTAGTGAAGCCAAAGGGCAGTATTCTGAACTGAAAATGACTGGCTCCCAGCCGGAAGCGTAAGTGTCTCCTGGAGCACCTGTCCATTTTGATTTGGTAGTACGCATCCTGGAGATCGATTGAGCACATCCAGCTGTCTTTCCCAATAAAAGGAAATATCGACTGCAGAATGACCATTTGAAACTTTGATTTTCTTACATGATTGTTGAGCCTGCTGAAATCTAGAATTGATCTCCAGTCCCCTGTCTTTTTTGGAACTAAAAAAGAATCAAGAGTATGTTCCGGATCCTACTTGCTCTGCGGGGACTTCTTGGATGACTCTTTTTTGCAGCAACGAGATGACCTCTGATGTTGCACGTTCTAGTTGGATGGGTGGTACGCCTGGAAGAGACCAGTGTGTTGGGGGTTTGGAAATAAAGGGAATCGGGTAACCTCTGGATATTATTGTGTGTACCCAATGATCTTGAGTGATAGTTAGCCAGGTGTTTGGGTACACAGCGATATAGTAAAAAATCGTTTTACTTAGCCAACGAGCCAGTAAGACACAACCTTGAAGCTTTCACGGCAAATGACACCTGGGGAATTGCCATGAGGCACCATGGGATAGGGGCTAGCCTCGAGACAGTAAAAAGCTCTCGAGCTTTAGTATAGGCTGGGTCGGAGCCAAATATCGGCTCCGAACCCATCCAGCAAGAATTATGGTGAGATAGGACTACATAACATTCAAAGTTACTGCTGTTAAGTCTTCTTTGACTGCTTGTCTGTGGAGCATGGGATTTTTTGGAGACTGTATCTTCCTACTCCTTAATTCTAAGCAGCCAACCCTATTACAGAAACAGAAAATATGGATATGCTATTCCCAAATTATGTGTGGCCAGCTTGGCAGATTTGGGCATCCTAAGGCAATGTAGCAATTAAATCATGTTCTCAGACAATTAGTTACTCATTTTAAAAAAATAACAGTATGCAAAAGATGAAAATATACAACTTTTAGGAAGCAAAAATCTCTCACACAAACTAGATAATCAGGAATAGTCACACTATATCCCTCACACATAATGTTTACCATACATACATATTGTTTTATGCTGAGGTGCTTAAAAGAAACCTTCTGAAATCTCAAAGAACTCCAAAAGTACCTAACAACAACACTGTTCCTAAGCAATCACCAAAGGACATAGACCAACATCTCACATAAGCCTACACCTACTATTCCCCCAACTGCAAAGCCTATAAGGCAAGCACAGACTTTTACTTAATGCTCTTGTCACAGGGGATTCCACTCTGTGAGACACAGATGACCCACTCCCCAGGTTAGGCAAGGGTAAGATAACAGTTAGTTGTCTGCTTGGAGCCAGGATACATAACAACACGTGCACACTCAACTTACAGCAACCTGGTACCAATATGATTCTGTCAAAGTCCATGTGGGTGTAAATTACCTGAGACATACCTCACTGGACTATATGAAAAGAGACCCAATGGATCTCATCGAATATGACACAGACAGGTATAAGCCTTGTATTGAGCAGCATTTTACCATCACAAAGGATGATCTCATAGTATGAACATAAAATGATTGACTTTAATAATTGGCTTAGTTTCTGGTGGCACTCCTGGGGGGTCCACTATCTATCAGTATAGGAGAACATGGTAAAAAAGCCACATTGCTTTGCCAAGGATGGGTTGCACCTGCACCCCCAGGCTTTCAGATACTGGTTAAAACTTTATGTACCCCCTTATAGCCTTTTAAGAAATGCCAAAAAGACAAAACTACCAATATAGTGAAAAAGTCTACAAGCAACCTTAAGGTGTTACTGCTCAATGCTCAGTCTAAACATAACATTTTACACCCTTCAATCCCTCCTCAATCTGGACAATTTAGACATTTGTGCCATGACTCAGACTTGGATTAAAGCCATAGCAAGTATTCCAGAGGTGCAAGGCTACAGTGCTTTCCACACATTTAGAGCAGCAATAGCACAGACTGGTAGATGTGTCTCAATCTACATTAGCAACAAACATACCTCCAGATGCGTTAAACAGGATGGTACCATGGAACTCATCCATGTGCAAGTCACCACAGATAAGGTATCACCCCATATCATTGGTAGCCATCAGTCACCATCTGTGTCTCTAGAATCTCATGACTCTCACCTAAACCTACTAAAGTCACTCACCATCCAACCAAACACTCTATTCAGAATGATTAACTATTGCCCTATAGACTGTGAAATATACATTGCTTCATACTCACAGAGTCACTAGAAAAACATGAAAAGAGCTGCATAGATGCTGCTGCACCTACCAGAAATAAACCCAGAACAAGCTCTAAAAACTACCTGCACTGGTAGAATCCTCACTTAAACAGGGTATATAATAAACAAGAAAATGTAGAACAGCAACTCCCTTGAAGACAAGTGCTTACTTATGAAACTAAATAAGAAACTAAGAGCTCTAATTAGGTCCAACAAGGCCAACTATGAGGTTAAGATAGCCTCACAGGCTAAATGCAATCAGAAGGCCTTCTTTAGCTATGTCCAGAACCTTAGAGGTAACACACAGCAGTGTGCAGAACTGTTGGTGAACAGTACCACCTACAATAATCAGGGTGACATAACAAATTTACTGGCTGATAAATTTAGTTCAAACTTCAACCCCCCCACCCCAGTTTCTTCAGGTGAAATCCCTCCAACGTACTTCTCTAGCTATCAGCAAGGACTAGGTGCTGGAAGCACTTGCTAATGCCAAGAATACCACTTCCAGGTGTCCCGAGAACATATCTGGTTGACTCCTGAACAGTCTAAAACATGACCTATCAGGACCTTTTGAAGCACTCTTCAACCAAAGCCTTGAAACAGGATTCATTCCAAGTGAATGGAGGACGGCAACAATCATTTCTCAACACAAGGTCAGACCATAAGCTGACACAGGGAGCTATAATCCCATCAGTCTAACAAGTCTAATATGAAAAAGTTATTGAACTAACTATCATGGAAATGATAAACAACGATATTGGCAACCTACAAGCACTGGACCTATCCCGATTTGTCTTTGTTAGGGAAGGTCATGCTTACATAGCAAGGTCGACTTCTTTGAGAGGGACAACAAGGCAATAGCTGAGGGTAAAAAACAGTGTATATTGCATATCTTGACCTGACTAAGGCATTTGATACAATAATCCCTTCAGGTATTGTTGACAAACTCTCTGAGCTAGTTGTAAACCCTTACATAGCTCACTGGATTGCTGGCTGGCTCACAAACAGGACCCAAGAAGTCAGGAGTGGTGAAACCACTTCCACCAAGAGACTGGTCACTAGTAGAGTATCCCAGGGCTACATACTAGGCTCTCTCCTGTTTGGCATCTACTTCTCAGAAATCAACGCTAATGTTAAAGGCCACTGGCTCACCAAGTTTGCAGATGACCGCAAATTGGGAGATAATATATTTTCATCCAAGACACAAACAGCTTGCATGTAAGATTAACACAGACAAATGACTGGTGCCAAAGCCATGGCCTAAATCTCAATGTCAAAAAATGCACTATAATGTCCTTTGGGAGGCTGTCAACCCAAGTTAATTACTCCATTGATAAAATGCCCCTAAGAGTTGACTCACTAGTATGGGATCTGGGACCATATGTAGACAGCTATCTGCCCTTTCACTAACACACAGTTAAGATAGTAAGAACATCATTCTATGTCACCCAACTTATAGATAAGGGAATTCTCATACAGGTTCAAGGAAGTTATAGCACTGCTCTATTTGGCCCTTATGAGACCTGATATTGAATGTAATGTTCCCTGTGGCATGTATCTAACCAGACACTTCCAACAGCTGGAATGCTCCCAAAAGGTTTCTCACCAGGAGAATTAAGACCATGAATACCCTGTAGCACACTGATCATCTAAAGATTGTGTCTCTGCATTCAGTGTCCTACAGGCTTGTAAGAGATGATTTTTGCCTGGCTTGCAGGTCTTCCTTGATGGTCCTGTTGCACATGCTCAAAACAAACAGCACCAAAAACACTAGATCCAGGGATCAGAACTTCACTTGTGACATAAACAGAACATGCTGGATAGACAAACGTGTCCCAAAAGATCAATGCACTATGGAATAAGCTCCTCACCCACGTGACATAAACAGAACATGCTGGATAGACAAACATGTGTCCCAAAAGATCAATGCACTATGGAATAAGCTCCTCACCCATGTGACATAAACAGAACATGCTGGATAGATAAACATGTGTCCCAAAAGATCAATACACTATGGAATAAGCTCCTCACCCATGTGACAAACAGAACATGCTGGTTAGACAAACATGTATCCCAAAAGATCAATGCACTATGGAATAAGCTCCTCACCCATGTGACATAAACAGAACATGCTGGATAGACAAACATGTGTCCCAAAAGATCAGTGCACTATGGAATAAGCTCCTCACCCACGTGACATAAACAGAACATGCTGGATAGACAAACATGTGTCCCAAAAGATCAATGCACTATGGAATAACCTCCTCACCCATGCAAAACAGAGCTCATTCCTCACCTTATTCAAATGAAATTTTGACAAGTGGATGGGACATCGTAAATTAATCCCCATTCTAGTCTACATGTTGTTACAGGAAGAGGCAGTTGGTAAGAAACTTGTTATCCTAAATAACATCCCCACTACAAATCCTTAGCTACCTGCCTACTAACATGTCCCCCAACCCATATGATACTTGGGACGCAAATGTGTTGGGGTGCGCAGCTAGGCTTGTAAGGCCCTAGTGGCCATTAGCCTAGTAACAACTAATGCACATACTGTGGATTATCTGCACCAGTGTCCTCTGGTTTGCTTCCTATCTCCTTGGGTACACCTAAATGGCTGTCTTAGGGGGTAATTCCTCTTGGAGTCACCCCCTGGAGTGTAAGGTTTCTCAGAACTTTACTCTTTTCCTTTATGTTTCTAAAAATGTATGCTACAATGTATGATGTAATTCATGGGTGAGGTCTGAGGTATCACTGCTTTGAAGATGACACCCAGATATACCTCACTCTTCCTCAGAAACGTGTCTACCTTGTTAGTTTTGCAAAATAGCACAAATGCCATCCTTCTCTGGATAAAACATAGTGACTTAAAGATCAATCCAAGCAAGGAAGTGCTGATCATGACTTATGCAAGCTACAGGCCCTTTGCAGCTGCAAACCGTGAATTTGCTGTAATCAGTCACATGTTACTTGGCTGAGATGTGATTAATTCTTCTTTCGGATTTTCCCAGTTAGGGGTCGCCACAGCGGATCACCTGTCTGCTCATGACTGGCAGTGGAGTTTTACGGTGTCAAGTTGCCAGCCCGGTGCTCAACCTTCCACTGAAGGAACACACACGCACGCACAGAGATGTGATTAATCAGAATTGGAATTCTTCCTAATTTTCAGATTGATGTAACATAATATATAAAAATATCCTTCAAAAGTATTATTCCTAATACAAATCAAATGCATTGTGGAAAATAAAGTCTTTCTTTGGGAACTATTACATTGGGTACCCCTGATCTCTAAATATAACTCAAAGACCAATACGTGTATAGAGCCTTGATTTCAGACGTACATGACACTACTGTTTGCAGACATCAATGCAACAAAATCACATACCTTTAAACAAACCCAAGTTAATGCTGGCAACATCCTGAAGTGAGATGGCAAGCAGTGGCATAGAGATGGAATAGAATACAATATAAACCTGCTACGTAACTCAGAATACTAAAAAACTCTGTAAACTAACATAACCTTCCCGATACAGATTAGTAACAAACACTAAAATTTTAAATACATAAAACCGGTTATCCTGTAGACAAGGAGCCTTTCTGTAAATTTCCTTTAAACAATGTCTGTAAATCAGAATTTTATAATGGGCAAAAACAACAAGAGTTGTACCCTAATATGGATTTTAGAATGGTCTTATAAAGGTCTGCAAGCATGCCAAGGTCCTAAATTAGAAAGATGTAGTACTTATGGTGCAACTCTTCTAGATAAGAATTCATTTTCTGTGAAGTTTACATGTTAGCATAATGGTTAAAATGTTTACCTTGTAGACACAAGATACAGGGTTTGATTCTCACCTTTAAGTGAAATTGACTAGGCTTAAAATGGCTGACAATGGTAGCTAGCCTAGTACTTACCTAACAAGATTTACAGGGTTTGATTCTCACTGAGGGCAATTGCCTAGGCTTAAAATGGCTCACAGTGGCAACTAGCCTAGTACTTACCTATGAGACTGAATTAATGGCGATACAAACCCTAAGGCCACTTATTTGTATAGCTAGATCAAGAGCAGAATTGTTAGTCTCAATTTGTAAATATCGACTACTGATGCCCTTAAAAACAAGCTCACATAGTTATACACAAATACTCAATCCCTTGCTCATTAGCCAGGAATGTTTATAATTAGAACAGCTGCTGAATGCAAGGATTCTAACCCTAAGGCTACACAAACATGGAAAAAGTATAAACAGAAAGCAACTGTTTCCTTTATCGCTGAGTCTCATGGCTGAAAAGGGAAGCCCAACGTTCCAGGGTACTAATATATTGGCACAGTAACACATATCATCTTTCTCCCATTTTCATTCCAAAGCCTTCTATCCTTTATCTCCTCATCTCCTCCTTAATTACAGTCTTTCCTCTTCCGGTCCCTGTTAAATATCCCAGTAGATAGATCAAACACACCACCCTTTTCCTTTCTAGGTGGATGATTTCCTTATCCAGATTACATTTTCCTCATCAGTCTCTTCTTCCATTTTTGATATTCTCACCTGTTCTTCGCAGCCTTCTTCTATTATGATCTTGTTACACCTCCCGCTCCTTACTTGTTGCCATATTCTCTCATTCTCTACCTGTTTTCACTGTTCTATCATTTTTGGTTTCTCTGCAGGATCTGTCCCAGTTTGGTCCATCCTTTTTCTGCCATCATTCTTTTTGTTCTTCCCACCATTCCTTACTCCATTCCTCTCTTTACTATATTCCTCTTCTAGCCTGATTAGTGTCCATTTTAGGTCTACTTGGTTCAACATTAGCTTGACTTTCCCTCCTATGCTTTTAACTTTCTTCATTCCCTTGTCCTTGCTTTCCTCCCTGGGTGTTCCCTGCCATCTGTCCCATACATGACTTCCTGTTTCATTTAAAAACTTGTTTCTGGTGCATCTCCCAAAAGTCCAGTGGTTCCCAACTCCTTATTTATCTTTGTCCTTTTACCTCCCCAGATTTATTTATCACATTTGCTTTGGATGTCCTTGGTCATTCCACTGACACTGTCACATGTCTGTGTCTTGGCATGTATCCAGCCTTTGAGTTTATCATCATTTTTATTATGGTCATGCTCCTTGTTATGGTCGAGACCTGCCTTTCCAATTTAGTAGTGCAACATCTATGTCTTCTGCCAACTTCTTGTATCTCTTTCCTCTCATCTTGCCCATCATTTTTCAACCTTATGAACTCTGACCCTGGGGTTACTAGTACTCTTATATTCAAATCTGTTGCCTTTGTTGTCTTTCTTGTCCTATTCTTACCCACACATTTTGATCCTTAGGCTACATTTCTGTCCTGCTTTCCGGCTGAATACCTTGAATTTCTTCACAACTGCTTTGTGTCCTCCTTATGTTCTGTGCTAGTAAAGTAGCACAGTGGTATAGTGGTTAGCATTGTCACCTCACATCAAAAATGTTTACTGGTTTGATTATAAGCTGGGGGGCCTTTTGTGTGGAGTCTACATGCCCTCCCTGCATTTGTGTGGGTGTCCTCCCACATTTGAAAGACACATGTCTGGATCATTCCTCCCCAGGCCTCTGCTGAAAATGGTCTCTGTCCCAATCAGACTTTCCTGGTAAACAAATGTTGAAAGTAGGACTCAGTCATTTACAAATAGGAGGATCTTGCCAACCCTCTTTGCAGTTCCTCCTTTTTAAGTGCTACCATAATCTCACCATTACTTCCACTGCTAGAATAAATACATTCAGAGACAGGGGACATTATCGATTTAAATTTTCTCTGTGCCTTCCTCCATTTACCCTTATCACTCCTGATGGATATCTACACATTTTTATCATGTTTCTAAAATGGGTGCTCCACTCTCCACTCACCTAGGGTATTTAGCATACATTCCCAGTTTAGACAGTCAAAGGACTTTTGGACTTAGCATGATCCTTGTTTGCTGACAGCTCTTTTCATTAAGTAGAATACCAACTTCTAGCGGTCAGGTGGTGCCTTCCCTTTTACAAACCTTACTTGCTCTTCCTCAATGTATTTGGATAGTACCTGTTCTGTTTTTCCTCAGCAAGGTATTTACGAGCATTTTACCACCGGAGTTTATCAGAAATGTTGACCAAAGTGCACTAGTTTTTGTTATTTCTCCTTTCCCTTTTGTGATTAGTAACATATTTGCTTCTGGCATTGCATTATGGAATATACCTTCCTCTCTTCTTATGTTAAATATTCTGGCTACCTCTGCTTCCATCTATTCCCATAACTGCTTGTAGAACTCTATGAGGTATCCACGCAGGCCTGCTTCTTTGTCTCCTTTAGGAATAGTATGGTCACTCAAATTTCTGCCCTGTTGATTGGTCTATGCATTATATCTTTTTCCCTTCCTCTTTTAGTATCCCTGCCATCTAGTTCAGTATTTTGACTTTCAGTTTTGGCCTTTGTTCTAGAAATATTTCTTGAAAATGTTGTTGATCTCTACTCTTTTTCCCTCCTGAGTTTCTCATATCTGTCCACCTCTTCTTTCTCCAGTATTTTCTCTTTTTTCCTTACATTAAATTGCCAGGCTAACTTTTTCTTGCTGTTTCCTCTCACACCCCTGGATGTTAAGAAGTATAACTATACTTCAACTTGTATATAAACTTCGATCCTTCCTTCCATTCACAACCAAAGTCAGAGAAAGAGAGTTAGTGCAAGCACAGAGTCCTCAATGACACACAGCCTTGGGTGATATGAAGTGTCCATGCTCCAGCTATTTACTAATCATAAAGCCTTCCTTTCTTACACTGGTGGGACAGGAAGCCTAACGGGAGATACAGACAGCTTTGCATAGTAACACTTATTAGTGGTTACGGACACTTCAGTACTTATCATTTTGGGTTCAGGCACAGGGAGCGATTGTGAGCTTTTCCCTAGTACTTCTGTTAGGTTACAGGCTGCTAGGGTATTATTACTTAATTTCCTCTCTAAAGCATATGAAGTTGGAAAATTCTATAGTCATCATTACAGAGCACCCAGGTGCTCTGTGTGATCAGAGTCAGCTGAAAATGAGTGAACAATATTGGTGCATTACCTTCTAACTTTCTATCAAATTTCTTCTCTACTGTACCTCATATTGAAGAGTGTTCCTCATGTAGAGTCCAAAAAAAAAAAAGTCTCTATATATACATGATGTGTGTGTGGACATACACACACACATATATATATATATATATATATATATATATATATATATATATATATATATATATATATTAGATAGATAGAATGTATATATGCATGGATCTACTAAAATTGTTGACAGAACCCAAATATTAAAAATGAAAATGTTTACAGCACAGTACACATGCAATGAACAATGACACTGGAGCATGAAAAACTAAAATTAATAAAGCACCTCTGCATCTAACACACATACAGCTAATTATGTATGATGCTAACTCAGACCTCGCACAATGTGAGGGAAAGGAAATTATCTTTAGTAAGATCCTAGTTATTCTCATTAGGGATAATATATAATTATCAACCATGGGATGGCTAAGGCCAATCTGTAACCAAAGGGATAGGTTATTTTAAGCACAAAAAAGGAAGAGTGGCTAGGCTTAAAATTGCCTGCAACGGCAGCTAGCCTGGTACTTACCAATGAATCTTTCAACCTACTGGATAACCTATTCCAACAGGACATGAACTTTCACTTTAAACTGGGACTGCCCTGGCAGGACGAAAAAAGGACAGGGAAAATTTTCACAGCGAGTAAAATATGGGTAAGTCACTTTCAGTGTAATATGCTGCTACAGGGACTTTTTTTCTAGCCTAATTTTTTGCCAAGAGCACTGACATAGCTCAGGGGGTCACGCAATAGTTTTCTAAGAGACATGCCCCACCTACACTGGGGCACATTTTTCAGTTAGCCTTACTCCAAACACACAGTGTACTTGTTCACAGCTGTAGTATCACCTCTGATCATCCCACACCTGATCACATGCAGGAGCACATCATCATACCCTCCCTGCAAGGGCAGATAAGGTGTGGTAAACCTAGTCATCCCTCATCCCTCCTCTGTCAGCTCCAGCAGTATATCTGAGGCACCATTTGAACTGAGGTCATCTGATTCACAGAGCTTTATTCCCTAACAGAGCTGGCTACATCAAACAGTTCATAGCATTCTGCCAGCCATGAAGACACCTTCACTCTATCAACATGAAAATTATAATATTCTTTAAGTTTAATATGGAGAATTCAGAGAGAGAGAGAGAGATCTGCTATTAAAGCTCCTTAACCCTAGAATTAACCACCTTGCTTATTTTGGTCTGGGATATCTCTGAATTCGTTCAATAATCCCCTAAAAACATATCTTTTACACAAAGCTTATTATCCATATGCTTCTTTCTGATATGTACTACTAAACGCATTAGCATGCAGACTCACAGAGTGGAGTCTGCTTTGTAGAGTATGCAAACTTAATGCGCTAGTTCCAGGTGTGTATCACTGAATAAAACATTACTTTTCTATTAATCTTGTACTTAAAGACATCCTAGATGACATCTGGCACCTTGGAAAATACATATGTGCTAAATCTTGTATTTTTCTGCTATCTAGCCTTCTTTGATCCAGAGCTGAGGAGCCTTTTATCTCAAGTGATCTGTAACTGAGCTCTCTGATCTATTCAACACAGCTACAGGAGCCATTCATACCTAAACAATTTAGTCTTTTAATATCATTTTACAAGTAATATCAGCTGCTATTTAAGTCAGTATAACAGAAAATAGCTGTTAAAAATACAGTACTTTAAAATAAAGGTTCTTCCTTAAAGAAAACACTGTTTGTGTGACATGATTGAGTGAAAAAAGACTGTCAATGCAGTATAAAATCTTGCCAACTTGATTACAACTTTGTTAAGGTGTTAAAAAAAATGAAGAAATTGACTAAGAAACCTTGCATTGAAAACTACTCATGTCATGAATGAAATAACGAAGAATTCTGAAGGATGTAAGAATTTTTAAAAAATCCACATTTTTGAGACTTCTTTTTCACATTCAAGCTAAGATGTCAGAATCAATTTTAACAGACAGACTCAAATTAACTTTACAGATCTACTCAAAAGTCTGAGATATCGACAATAGGTCAAGAAGAAAAAATATCAGAATTATGGTTTTGAGATAAAGGCTAGAATTACGGCTGAGATTCAGGAAAAAAAACATTTGCATAAACTACAGTGACAAAATGTTATAGTTTATTCTAATGTGAGATATACAATTTTATGCCTTGTTTGGCCACATTGAGAAAGACCTCATTATCAGCTAATTCGCAAGTGTCTAAATCAGGCGCAACTACCATGAGTATTAAAATGCACTATTTGGAGATAATTATCTGTGGCAGCTCATGCATTGCCATAGATACCATCTCATTTACTCTCCTTTACGTATGCATTCATACACAGATAGACATACAGATACAGATACACAGACACACACCTTCAATGACATCCCTCCCCCCTACAGACACACACTCATGACACTTCATCCATTCACCTACACAAACACAAAACACACACACACACTCACACACACACACACACACACACACACACACACACACACACACACACACACACACACACACACACACACACACACACACACACACACACACACACACACACACACACACACACACTCAGTCATCATCAGGGACATCAGCAAGCGTATGCTATGTGCACTACAACATACATATAGTCAGCTGGGGGAGGGGCAGCACATTCAATTAAAAATCACTGCTTCCTTTAAGAAACTTTGTTTCCTTAAAACGTAACCTCCTCTACCCACATAGAAATGTCATCCAGTGTAGCTAGATAATGCTGCTAACGAGCTACTGAAGCATCCCCTTGCCAGTAATTAATACTACTTTAATATTTAAAATGCTGCTGTTAACACCCATACGTCTTTCATTTTCTTCCACTGTTTGCAGCCACATGGTAAGAGGACAGTGGGAACAATATGGTTGATGACTTCATTTCTTTAACTATAAGTGGGAGTGCATAGCAGCCAAAAATGCATACCGAGCTCATTAAATCAGCAAGTGGAAAGGGGCAGTGACTGTACGAGGGAAAAGCATGCATTGGCGATGCACCAAAATTTAATTATTTAAAAAATTCAACAATCCCTACTATTAAATGAACATCCACAACAATAAAAATATATATGTATGAAGTTCAACTATAAACATCCACAATATATATGTATAAAAAAATCACATATTAAATGTTTTGAACATAAAACATAATTAATATAAAAAAGTTATAATATTTTAATATATTAATGAGTATAAATACCTCAATTAATATAAAACTTATGTGCATACACTTTTACATTAAATTCAGTCACAACACACCATAACAAAATACATTGTGCCCCAATTTTTATGAAACACACTTTTTCACCTATAATTGCATTTGTACGATAGGCTTAATTGTTATGTAGTCATTGAGACCAGGATAGTTTAAAGCATCTGTTAACAGCTGCCATTTGGTCTCCTTATACCCCAACATAGCCTTGAGGTTACCCCCTCTTGGACTGATTTTAATCTGCTCCAGAATTGCAAATTTAAATATATGTCCTTCCCCTTTTACCTCAATATGCCTATATAGAGCATTAGTCCTATCTTTCTTAGTAATATTATTTAAATGGTCATATATCCTGTTCTTAAGGCTTCTCTCAGTTTTACCAGTATAGTAACATGGGCAGATCATGCATTTAGCCATATACACAACACCCTTAGAATTACAATTCCCCTGACTGAAGGTGACCTTAGTATTATTTACATTTTGTAAAACAACCCCTTCATCTTCAAGTATAGCAAAGCATTGCCTACAACAAGCACATTTTCTTATGTCTACTGCCATGAAGTGTACTAACCCTATTGTATTCCAAGCTCTTTTTTAAATTACTACCCATTTTATAGACAAAAGATGGCACTGACCACAGCACGTTCTTAATATGATTGTCTACTAACAGAATATTCCAGTTATTTACCATTATCTGCGTTACCTTGTTGACGTACGGCGAATATTCCAAAACACATGCTCTTTGATAATTTCTTTCATTGTTTTCCTTTTCTCTAGGTAAAGTTTATAATAAAGGTTTCCCCAGAATTGATGGATATTTTTTACCCCATTCACTTATGACGTACCTCTTAATGTCATTTAACATGTGTATAGGGTACCCCCCTCTGCTTAAATAAGGTCCATATATATTCCATTTCCTTAATCATGTCTGGATATTGAGAGATCATCCAGGCAGCTCGTATCCATTGCCCCTGTGATGGATCCACACAGTCTACCTGTTTTTTGTTATGCCTCGAGCCACATACCACTTTGTATGTTTGATTATCTACCTCACTATATACTCCTAATATTGTAACAATACAATATGCTTAAGAGCAGGCCTTGTTCACTGATTACTGGCATAACTAAACTTTTGTTGACCTGTATCAGCCTAAAAGATGTTTACCAGAATATGGGTGATTCCAATGAGGAACTATATCACAAGTTTTTGAGCTAACTGTGCTTTGGAAAAGAGAAGTAAGGCATAAAACCAGACATTACAAGACTTGTTTACAACTTAGGAAATGATCTGTAATTTTCTAAAATATTCCATCAACTCATGATAAGCTTGTGATCTATATGTCATTAGTTGAACCTATTGACCCTATTGTTTGTTCAAGACTATAACAATCTCAAAGGCTAAAATGGAAATCATCATCATCCGGATTTGATCACAGTACCAGCCTGAACTGAGCATAGAGCCATTTTGCCAGTGTTGGCCTTGCCTTGACTGAACAGATAGCTGCACTGGATAGGATTGAAGTCTCCCTATCAGTGGCAAAGATGATTTTGTTTATGCATATTCTTGTAAGTACATGATTTATTAGTTTTTTCTGTTTATTTAGTAAGTTTTTGTTTAATAAATTGTTAAGTCTGAGCCTTGGTGTCTTGTGACATTTCTAATTCTGTATTAACCTCAGACTTTAAAGTAACGGACTAGTTTAGCCCCTTATAAATAATCTTCATTAACTTTCTGGGGTGATTACTTGTATATTTAAGATAACTATTTGAAAAGGTATCCTTTCTATGTATGTTGGACTTAAACCCACACTTAGTATTAGATATAAATGTGTCCAAATATGCTATACCCCTACTGTTGCATGGAAGGGTAAATCATAAAAATGTGGTTAAATTATTGATGTAATTCATACATTCCTCAAATATTTCATAAGGACCTTCCCACAGTAAGAAAATGTCATCCAAAAACCTGGAGTAGTGCCGAATGTGTTTATAGAATTTACTCTGAAAAACAAGGCTGATCTCCCAATCCAGTATGTCCAAGTTTGCGAACATGGGAGCACAAGCAGCCCCCATGGCCACACCCCTGGTCTGCCTGTAATACTCGCCCTCAAAGTAAATGAAGTTGTTATCAAGCACTATCGACATCATCTCCAGGATCAGGGTGACAAAATTCCATTCTAAATTAGCATATTATCTAATACTGTTGCAGAACCCATCCATACCTAATTGTTTAGGAATACAAGAGAATACATCAACTACATCTATTGTGATGTAATACAGCCCTTCTTTCCAAACATTAGAGGTAAGGCTGATAAGAAATCCCCATGAATCTTTCACCATATGTGGAATGGTCCCATATATATGTTTTAACCATTTATCAGTGGCCACTCCCAAAGGGAATGTTTTAGAACGACTGCCAGATATAATTGGCCGAAATATTTTTTAATAAGTATTTTTTAAATAATGAAATTTTGGCTCCAAAAAGCATATATAAGGTACAATCAATTAATAATTATTCTGATGAGGTCCACATTACTGTGGATGAAAGAGCTAAATCTTTTGTATGGTGGAATAAAGAAATTATAATCTTCAGAGAGGGTGCAATCTTTTGTCAGCAGAGTCAGTTATCCTTGGCATGTTTTTCTTGTTGGGAATTATTATTTGTTGTTTTCATGCCAGCAGTGTTTGTTTCATAGATTTTTGTAAGTCTCTGGTTCGATTATTTAATGACAAGACAGGCAAGTATATAATAATAATAAGTGTATGTCTGTGTCACCATGGCAAATAAGCAGAGAGGACCTGTATTACTTCATCTTTAAAACAAAGATGTCAGTTGACATCTGTGCTTAATTCTGGCACAAATGGTCATTTTTCTCTACTACAGAGGGTTTCACCAGTCGAGTTATCCATGTTGCCAACAATCTGACACTCATCCTCAGATGCAATGTTTTCTGAAGTAGTTTAATACTCCTTTCTACTCCAGCTGAAATTCTTTAAACTGATACAGCAAAGCAGACAAAAAAATGTTAAAATTTTAACAACTTCTGCAGATTAAACACTCATATTTGTACTTTTGAGCCCTATAAGTACAAATGGCAGTGCCACAGTAACATCACTGTCTCATCAACTCCATCTGCCCCAATTAGAGTGAACCTATTTTGTTGCAGAATTAACTTTTTCTTCTGGAAATGTTTCAGGAAACTGGCCTATCTTTGGAAGTGTTTCATGATGCAGGGATCACACCTGGCACTGTTTATTAATGGTTTACTATCAAAATAGTGAAATCACTTACTATGAGTGTGCACATCCCTGAACCGGAACAACATAAAGTCATCCAACTGACTGATCAGAATGTCAATTCGTTCAGTAGGAAAGAATCGGCATTTGAGAGTTACTGGAATGCTCACCAACCGCAAAATACATAGACTATCAACCATACATATTTCTACTGTTTTGGAGGGGGGGGCAAGCCCCTCTGCACCCACCAAACATCATGCTACTTATATATTCTAACTCCAAGGTTGCACTACATTGAGGAAAAGGGCAATTCTCCTGATCCCCACTGAAGTGCGATCCACTTCATAATACCAATGCTCAAAACTGTGAGCACAAACTACGTGTCAATGTTTCAGAGTTGACAGAATTTGCATTCGCAGTTTTGCCTCTTTGCCCCTCTATGTTCAACCTTCTGACAGCCGAGTTAAGTCTATTCACAATTGTGATAGTAAACCTTATTAACATGTAGTGATAATCCCCTTATGCTCATATTTACCTCAGTATGATAAACAGAATTACTGTTCACTTTACAGCGCGACAGAAATTAAACTATTTTACAAGAATTCAACTGTTTTGACTAATGGATAAAAAAATCTCAACGTCATTTTAATGGTTCCCCTTCACAAGATCGAATGGATGGAAGCTCGAAATTCATAATCTCGAAACTAGAATCTCAAACTTCCATTCACTCGAAACTGTGAATGGGAGCCTTAGGTTTAAAAAATAAAAAGTTAACTTACCTTATTGCAGGGGGCCAGATCCCCTGTACCCTAGCAGTTTAAATGTGAATGTTCCGCGACCGCACTATAGCGGAGGAATGGAAAATCTTCCGTTTTGCGCTTACGTGTATAGTGCTGAATGGGAGATTTCCCTTTCCTTCCCTCCCTATAGTGTGATCTGGGAGTAGGTATATTTAAGTAGGGGGGTGTGGGGGTATGGCTCCCCCATGTGGGGGGTGCAGGAGGGGCAAAGCCCCCCTGCAAAAACATTTGAAAGGTGTTAATTTTTTTTGTCCCTTTCATATGTTCGAGTTTCTCTAACTTTGAGATTCTGGTTTCGAGTTTATGACTTTCGAGTCTAGAGAAATTCGATCATATGAAGAGGAACCCATTTTAATACACGGCAAAAAATATTTGGAATGATCCCACTTTTAAATAACAATGCAATCTTTAACTAGTAATTAAGAATATGTCAGAATTTTTTTGTGTGTAAGGGACCCCTTTCGGCAAAAAAGTCTGCAAGACAGCCAGGACATGTATGTGATATTTGGTGTGAATTGATCTATGTACGACTGGCTTCCTTCATATGGTACAGAGACTTGTCATACTGTATTGCTGCTACTAAATGCTAGTTAAGACAAAGTGTGGGTATCTGTGGGACTATACCATTACTTTGTGGGTGGGTCAACATGAATGAAGGGGGAGGAACCAGAGCTGTATCCAGAACAAGGCAACAAAGGCAGTTGCCTACGTTATGCTGGGGATGGCCACAACATTTACTTTCTAAATAAACATTTGTAAACAAAAACAATTAATTTTTTTGCATCATTTCTTTAAGGATGCACTCTTTGTGCATGTGCCATATGCATAACAATGCACATTGGAAAAGAAGGAACACACAAGATGTAAACAGAGGAAAAACTTAACATTGGAGAGAAGTAACAGTGTGTTTGCAATGCCATAGTAAAGGAAGGCAGGTTAGTAAGTTACCACTCTCAGACTCAAATCCTGTACCTTGGATACAGGACACAAGAGCCTTTAGCCCCTCCACCAACTACAATATTGCTCAGTCAGAGTTAGTTGACTTGAAATTAGTAATTTTTGTCTTTTATTGGTTCATTTTGTTTAACTACTTAGTGGAAAAAAATCTTCAAAATGACAAGAGTGCATTTTGACAGAATGCAAGTTTCTCTACATTTTCAAGGAATGCGAGTTTCAAAGTGTACTGTTGCTCATGCTAGGTGTATTTTCAATGTGCAACTGCTTTATTGCCTTTGGTGTGGAAGGTGACGAGTTCTAGTTCCCTCACTATGTAGACAGATTGCTGATATTACAGTGTACTTTTGGGAGGGGGGGTTGTTGCACTCCTGTGTTAAACTATGGCCCCATTTGACTATGTTAATGATAGGTACTGTAAGAACTTTTGCATTCACACCAGACCTATCAAAAAAGTAGGGAGAAGTCACCCAATGCTCTGTCCAATTTTCCATGAAAAGAGATTACTAGCTTACTGTGACTAATCTGGTCAGCAAAGGATACTTAAATTATACATACACAGACTCATACATCCCGCACCACTACTTATGCACTTAACCTCCCAACACCTACCTGCAATGTGTACTATTGCATTGGTTATAAAGGGGATAGCATCATTTTATCCATATTCATTAATACAGTCAAACGGGTTAACTGTGCCGCAATGCTTGGCTACACAAATCCATTCCAGAAGGAATTCCTGGTGGAGAGCATATATGGGCTGCTTCCCGGAATACCTCATTAGCATGTATCACACCTATGGTGACAGTGCACCATGTTGATGCTACCAGCCATGTAGAATCACAGCTGTGGACATGTCTATGAATCAGACATGATCCCCACCAGTGGATGACCACTAAAACTAGGGCTTAATACTGCACAAAATCCATTCTGAATCATAGCCAAAGACATTACCATTTATTAGCAGCATTAAATATTACCACTTTAAGTCACTTATCCATGATTTCTGACAGATCAGTTTTATTATATGCAGGATGGTAGATTTTAAGGAGGGACAATTCATTCTTCAGGTTGCAAAGCAACGTATGA
The DNA here is from genome assembly GCF_019279795.1 of Protopterus annectens. Taxonomy (NCBI): domain Eukaryota; kingdom Metazoa; phylum Chordata; order Ceratodontiformes; family Protopteridae; genus Protopterus; species Protopterus annectens. The sequence continues at coordinate 748,037,094 of NC_056749.1, read as the reverse complement.
CAATTAATAGACTTAAACTTTGAAATTAAGATTCTGCCAGCCTGTCTTAAAGCTATTGTTGAGGAAAGGAAATCTACCAATAAAAGCAGAAGAGAGTTTCATAACTAAGCCATAAAGATACATTTGTGGTATCCAGATCTGCTGTGTTTTATAATGGATAGGGAAGACAATTATTTTTTTTCCTTATGGCTGCTTAACCTACTTTATAAGAATTATTAATCCAGCAGTAAACTCATTAAACTTGTGAAAAAATTATGACTTAAATGAGACATAAAGGCACATAGTCCCTACTGGGAGAGGAGAATTCACAAATGAATCTTCCAAAGGACCTGCCAAGCAGCATTCTTCATATTCTAGGAATGAGAGATCAGCTTAACCTTTGGGAGGAAAAAAAAGGAAAGGTTGATTTTAAACAGTTACATTTTTCCATTTCTGAAAAAAAGGCATTATTCAAAAACTAGCATTCAGTGCTAAAATGAGATGAAAGTCACTCTAAGGCAAGTACAATGTTTTTTGGCGTTCCTGTTACCACTACTGGACCTTGAAGTAATGTGAGTGATTGAGTTTCTTGATAGTTCTTAGAAGTGAATTTTCCACAAGCAAGAACTGGCTTTGTGCTCTCATGTTTAATTCTAAGATTTCACTGAACACTTGTCTAACTTTATGATTCTTAAACTCACCTAGTCAGGGACACAGACACTGCAATTGCTTTGTCATTTGTGGTCCTCATAATAAATCATGTTTAACCTTTACTGGATTGGTCATTTTTTGACTGTTTTTATAGTAGATTGATACAGGAATGTGAACTGTTACGAAATTCAAATTGCACCTTCTAGATAATGACTTAAAAACCAGAGTTCCCCATGTTTTCCCCCTTATTTTTGAGTCATTTTATATTTGGTTATTTATTTATTTTTTTATGGAAACAAGTTATTTAATTGCTTCCTAATTCTGTTTCTAGATTGCATTTACTGAATGATTAATTTGAACCTTATTTGTTCATTACTTACAAGCATGGTTTCCTTTGATATCTTCAAGAAATACCTTTACAATTTTAAACGGTAACACATATTTTACAGTTCTTTTAAGAGGTACAGGCAAACACCTTCCAAGTATTTGCAGATAAATAAAGGGCAGTTTTGTAGACATTGAAAAGTATATTTTTTTATATTACTACTGTCAGAAATAAAGCTCGGGAAGGAACTCATAAAAAAGTAGTTACCAGTTTGTATAGATCCTTTGCTGACTGGATTAGACTCACTAGGCTGGTGACGTCTTTTCATCAGAGAAGAGAGATGGTATTTATACTACTAAGGGAAATTTGGCCAGGCATTGGGGAATTCCCCCTGCTTGTCACTGTTGCGACTGGGACCCATTTTGTAGGAGGACTACCTGTTTCCATTCTAAGTGCAGAGGCAGCCTGAAGAAACAGGGAGGCAGATGGAGACAGAAGGAGATGATGGAGTTAAAGCAAATATCAAGACCAGGGAATGTATGCAGAATTTTGAGGAAATGTTTAAAAAAATCTGTTTGATGGAGATGAGTTAGGAGATGATGGGTGTATAATTACAATTCTCCAGTTGGAGGATGATGATTTATTTAAAGAACTGGTACTTTGGAGTGAACCAGAAAAAAGAAGGAGATGTTTCATGGGGGTACATTATGGTGAGAAAATACAAAAGAAGGATGCAGAGACAATCCTGAAGAATAGTTGTGAAATGAAAAAGAAAACATATGCAGAGAAAATAAAAGAAGGCAAAAGTGGAGTAGCAGAAAAGAAGGTAGAAGAAAATGAAAAACAGAATTATTACACTGCAGAGATTCAAAGTAAAGAAGACAAAGAAATGGACAGGTATGAAGTGAGGGACAATTTAATAGCTCATTTGGGTGTAAAAGCACACGATTTAAGAGCATTTATTTTCATTAACAATCATTTTGTGACGTTATATTTGAGACTTTTTTCAGTGGAAAAAAATTTCTTGGACATCATGAAAAAAAAGAAAGACTGTAATCCATGGAATCTTTATGTGTCAAAAGCATTTAACAGGGAAACATAAAAAAAAAGTATATTCGGTACTTTTCCGTTAGACCCCTACCACTTCGCGCTGCTGTGTTTTGGCGGTATGTATAAATTCCACTTATGGAATTGTGAGGGGTACTATAGTATGGGTTCTTCTTTATTTATGTACAGGGATTTACTGACTTGACTCTCTTCCCAATTTGATGTTAGTAAGTTGGGTTTTTAAACTGTTTCTTTTCGAGCCTTGTTAAAATAGCAGTAGGTGTATATTGCTGAAAGCAGTGTTTACATTCATGGTGACTATCTTTTCTCTGTATTTCCATGGACTGAAACTGTTCTAAGAGAGGTTATGTACACTGTTGTGTTTTCTGATAAAATACCTTGTTGGTCCACGCCTAATCCTCTGTGTGCACTGCCTTCATAGGGCATACTAAAAATCATTTGAACACTGACATGGTGAAACCACTTGTTGTGGGTCTGGAGCTATCACTTCTGATTGGTGGAGCAGTAGCTGAAAGTGTGTAAGGCCTGTAGTATAGCTTTTGTCTGTTTCTTACTCAGTATAAATATATATATTGAGGATGGGGAGAGTTGTGTTCTCAAGGTATTGAATTGCCTGGTGCCTGACAGCAGTGAAGTTATGATTCTCGTTGCTTGTGTATGACTGTTTTATTTAGTTGTAAGGATGGGCTGTCCGGGATATGTATTTATTTAGCTTGAACAGAAAAACCTAAGAATGATAAAAGGAGGAATGTGTGTAATGGAATATGCATTTCCTGAAGTGAAATAACTGAGTGAGAAATACTGCGCTTGACACTGTGAATAAAAATGTCAGGACAGACGTGACCCTGTGTACAGCTATGCTTCTGTATTAATACTTCAACCCTCATGCAAAGACAGTATTTCAGTGCACTGCTCTGAATTATCGGCAGGATTTTTACTTGAAAAAGGCTGGGGAAAATGATGCAAGCAAATTGTGTGAATCAATACCACCAACACACAGTAGCATGGAGTGGTATGGGTTTAACGGAAAAGTACCGAAAATTCATGTGCAATTTTGAAGAGAGTAGAAAGAGAGACTTTGAAAGGAAATTTGGAAACTTTATGTAAAAAAGTACTGGACATAGGGGTTTATAGACTGGTGGCTGGGATTGTAATATTCTGTTAAAAATAGAAAGAGAAAATATATACATATATCAAGTATGACAAATGTGGAGGGGAATAAGGGTGTCGTAAAATACTGGGGTCAACCCAAACTAACATTTTTTTTTGTTTTTTCTGTGGAAAGAAGGACATTTGATAAATAACTGTGACAGAAGAAAATATTATATTTGTGGGGAAATGGAGCAAGATGCAAACAAAAAAATGCAAACTGAAATGTAAATGTAACAAGATTAGCTATTTATGGATGGATTGCAAAAAAGAAAAAAAGAGTACGGCAAAATAAAAAGAAAGCAAAGAAAATGAACAAAGATGAAATTTTAGAAGTAGTAGAAGAGAAATATATGAGAAACAAATAATAAAGACGGTATAGAAGAAAGTTCTGAGGTAAGTGATGACGTAGTAGTAAAAGGGTAAAAGACAAAAAAAAGAAAATGTAAAGGAACAAGTATAAATTAAAAAAAACAAATGGATGAAAAAAGAATATATACAGCTAATGATTGGGGTTGGTGTAACAGGAGGTGTCTTGCTCACAGACATGATACAATATTTGATTCTTACCTTTGGGTGGGAAATTGGCTAGGCTTAGAATGTTCTATGAAGAAAGCTAGTCTACTAATCAGCTACGAAATCATGAATCAAAGGGAAAATGAAAACTTTAGAATGCTTTCTGTAAATGTGAATAGTATTAAGAATATAATAGTAAAAATGAATGGAGAAGAAGAATAAGAAGAATAGAGTTAGAAGAAAACGGATTTTTGGAGTGTATAGTACATTTGATGTAGATGTAATTATAATAGAAGACACAAGATTTTTATCAAATGAAAAAGATTACAAACAGAAAAACTCTGGGGAGGAAAGATAATCTGGAATTTGGGAAATGAATGATGTTCTGTAGAAATACAGTAAAAATATTGGATGTAACGTTACCAAAAATGGGAAGATTAACCACTGTAGATTTTAAATGGAAAGAACAAGTATATAGAATTACAATATTTTATTCTTATACTAATTTATGAAGTGCTAAATATGAATATTATGACGAGATTTTAATTATGATTTATTAGGTAAGCATAAAAAAGAAAGGAAATGAATGATTTTATAGTATCAGAAGGTTCAGTTATGGTAGAAGAGGAGGTAGTTGAAACAGAATCTAGATTTGAAGGAAAACAAAGACTACATAAAACAGGTAAAGGAATAAAAAGGAGTTCTACTTCAGTAGACTGACAAACCAAAAGACTGAAAATTCAAAATACTGAACACATTTTTAATGCAGGGGGCAAGCCGCCCTGCGCCCCCCACACCCTCTGCCAACTCTCTCTCTCTCTCTCTCTCTCTATATATATATATATATATATATATATATATATATATATATATATATATATCAGTGGCAGCTGTTAATTTCAAATCAAAGGGGGGGGGCTGCAGGAGACAGCTGAATGGGTGGGGTCAATGGGAAGGGGTGCGGACAACTAGAAAGGGAAGGGGCTATGCTCAAAACCACAAAAATTGTAACTTTAATGAAATACGCTGCCCTTGGTGCCAAACCGTCATTATGAGAGTCCAATCAAGACAAAATGAAGTGTAGAAGAAAAAAATATATTTCAATGCATTGGCTGCATGACAGCTTACTTAATATCTAGATGGAAACAAAAAGGTTGTGAGGCATGAAAAAATAATGATTTTTTAAATACATTACTGGAATGCCAATCAAAATCAAGTATAAAAAAACAAGCAGCACTCAACTCAAACCACTTCTCCTTGCACTGCAGTTCTAATTATAATTTATATTCAGCTTTATTAAAGTACCAAGTAACATGCTGAAAGTAGCAATCTCTGTGTACCCCCACTTGTAAAAATGTTTCTTACCCAAAAAAAGCCCTGCTGCTTCACAACAACAATCTACTTGTTTCATGGGGTAAACATAATCAAAGTAAAAAATGAAAAGCAAACAAGAAACAAGCTCGAGATGCATTGCTTAAAGGATTATTGCACAGGTTATCGACCACACATGATAGTCTGGTATTCTGTTTAGTTTACAGGTGAAGCTTGCAAAGATGACTGCAAGTCACCAACAAATGTAATGAGCTTCTTATAATAATGTAATCCTGTCCTTTATTACAAATACAGTCTTATGCATTTCAATGCCCAAGGCTTATACATTATCTAGTTATGTAAGTATTCTCTGCATGGCAACAACAGAAAGGCTTTCAATGTTGACAGTTCTTTAACAGTATGCTTATTAAAGCTTACTTGCATCTTACAATCTCAGACAAGCTTACCTAATGGTCATTAAAGCATTGCTACACAGAGTAACAGGCACTTTCTGAATAATAATAAGCATAAATCAACAGTATAAAAATATGACAGAAACCAGAACATTCTGCAAAATTAAGGAGAGGTGAAAAGCCATTATAGTACTTGTGTCTACCTTGGATGGGGGGATACTCTGCACATTTACACTGCATAACTGCTCCTTGCCTTAATTGGACACATCCAGAGTCACTACATGGGGGAGTGGGGTGCAACAAGTATGTCACAATTTGAAATGTCTCTGGCTGACTGCGATGGCCCTGACACATTTGTCATACCTCTCAACCTCAGAGCAAGAAATCTGGACAAAGCCATATAAAGAAGTGAGACAAAGGCCCAAAAATAAGGAAAATTTTTAAATATTGCTCTTAAAAACTTAGAAAGAGAATAGAATTGTAGTAGGTCTTGCATTAGTATGAATTTTCTGAAGGGTATTAAATCTGAAACTCAAATGTCTGCCATTATTTTCTAACTTCAGTCTTTAATGATTTGCCACTAGTGTGCAAAAAAAAACACAATTTTATGAAAAACAGACCAAAAATGTGATGCAAAAATATAAAATAGCCACACAATACAGCTGGAAACCTGTCAAAGAAGGGACACTTTATAAATATTAGTACTACTAACTTCAGCAGCTGACAAAATAAAAGACTCTACATGCATTTCTGAAATAAGAGTAATCTATAACCAATAATGACAAAACTGCCCAGTTCAGAACATTTACATCATAAAAATCTACTCAAACTTCTACAGTCCACCAGTATCAACAACTATGCACAATCACTGAAGAAGTAAAAGTTATCTAAATAATTCCACATTAAAGAGATATGTAACTGATGAAGAGGTTGCTGCTAGCAAACAACTTTATATTTCACTGTTTTATCTACAAATAAAGTGCTTGATGCCCTTGAGGAATAAATTGCCTATGTTACACTACAAAATGATAAGCTACTAACACTGCAATAGGGAATGGATGGCAAACTGATAACAGGTTCATAGTTACTAGGTATCTTTGCCAAGAAGGACTGCAGCATCCATCCCCTTTACAACACAGTACAGTATCAGCAATGCATCTACCTGCTGTGGAAGTAGAACCTATAGCCTTATGCATCAAAAGCAAGTATACTACTTGTTGTGCTATTAACAATGCAAGCAGACTCTGCATAAGCAGCACTAAACTTTTGCTCCTCTGCAGCTCTCAGCTCCATGTAAAAATCTATTCAACACTCAGCTGTATCTCTGAACTTTGCAGCACAAGAAATCTGGAAAAAGCCAACATTTATTGGGGAGGGGGCAAAAGTCCAAAAACCAGGGACACATTTTAAACATTGCTTGGATAATGCTGGAAAGTTGCTAGAATAAAATGCTGTGTTACCACCATACATTTCACTGCCAAGCCTTGAACCCAGGACCCTGTGAAAACAGTCAGAGAAACATACCACTATGCCGAATCAGCTGTTTTGTGAAAGAGAAGAAGACTGAAACTTTAATGGCTACCATTTAGTGAATTCAGTTCTCACCATAGCTGTCAACCTCTTATCACAAAATACATGAACAAAGCCAATAATGGGGGAATACAGCCCCCAAACATATTCAGTGAATTCAGTTCTCACCATAGCTCTCAACCTCTTAGCAAAAAACACCAGGACAAAGCCAGTAATGGGGGAATACAGCCCCCAAAAATATTCAGTGAATTCAGTTCTTACCATAGCTCTCACCCTTAGCACAAAAAACCCTGACAAAGCCAATAATGGGGGAATATAGTCCCAAAAATAGGGACACATTTCAAATATCCATCTTATAATCTTAGAAAATTGCTTGAATAAAAGGTTTTGTGTTACCATGTACTTTGTGAAGAATATGAAGTCTAAAATTCAAATGCTTGTCATTTTTATTTATTTAACATTTGTTAACCAGGAAAGTCTGACTTGGAACAAAAGCCAATTTTCAGCAGAGGCCCAGGGAGAAACACTTCAGACACATGTCTTTGTATGATGGGAGGACACCAAAGCACCCAAAGGAAACCCACACAAACACAGGGAAGACACACAGACTCCATACAGAAGGCACCCCAGCCAAGAATCAAACCAGAGAGCCTGTAGATATCAGGCAACAATGCTACCACTGCACTACTGACTGTGTAAAGACACAAAAATACAGAAACCACAGATTTTATGAGGAACAGAACAAAGATGAGGCAAAAATCTGCAAATTATTTCTCTACCCACCACCATATAGCAACTGGGGCATTAAACACACACATACACACACAAACACACACACACACACACACACACACACACACACACACACACACACACACACACACACACACACACACACACACACATGCACAGTTCCATACCTTAAAGTAAAATGAGAGAAGCCCAAATATTCCTTGCTGTAGTTCCAAACGTCCGTAAAACGAGAGCAAGTCCTTCCCCTAATGTCTATAATATCCAAAAGCCCGAGCCGATAGCAAGTCCTTCCAGTGAGAGCAGAGCAAGCTGGGTGCTACCCAGCCTGCGGACATTGCAGTCCGATCCCCTTCCAGTCTATGCAGTTGTAACTGCATAGACTTCTGGGATATTGCTGCTGAATGCTGTCTTCCTAATCCGGACTGCTGGTGAGGCAGTCTGGATTCTGTACGCATGCTCCAGACTGGTTCACCAGCAGTCCGGATATCGGGAAATGCTGTGGGCGTGGATGCGTGATGTTCCGCGACTCACTTTTGTTTTTATTTTTTTATTTTCTTTTTTCTTTTCTTTTCTTTTTTGTTTCACAGCTGGGGGGGGGGCTGCAGTCCTGCAGCCCAATAACATGAGCTGCCACTGGAATTGTGACTGAGTCACCGACTATCACCATGTATTATGTGTTCTCAGCATGGCTACCAAGATTCTTCTTTTGATCTTCACTCAAGTTAAGTTTCTTAGTTGTTATACAAACTGATCATAATCCTCAGAGTCATGAGTGCTGCATGGATGTAAATCAATTGACTAGAATATGAATGCTTTGCATGAGGGCATCATGCTGCATGTAGCTAAAGGTTCAACAAAGTACAACTTTAACAATACATAAACAACAGCCTCTTTAATATCTTAATATATATCATATTTCACACTATGCATGCTATTAACCCATTTCATATATGAGCAGTGTGTTTTGTGATGGAATCATGGAACAATAAAAGTTAAAAATATGTGAATTTCTCAGCACACCTATGATACTAAATTTAAGACTAGTAAAAATGCTTTATATAAAAACACCACAAATACTTATTGTGATAGTGTCACAAAATTAAAGATGAATGGATGTTTATATTTTACAGGAAATTTGACCTGATGGTACAATTGAATGGGAGAAAATATCTGGATTTTTCAAATTTAACCTACAGGATTATCTAGTCTTAAATGGTGTTTAAACTGAAGTTATTCTAGTGAAGATTGACTTTTTATTGTTACACATTAGTATATTAAAACAGCTTGATTTATATTTTATTTTATTTATTTATTGACATTTGTTAACCAGGTTAGTCCACCTGAGCCAGAGGCCCATTTTCAGTGGAGACCTGAGGAGAAAAGTTTCAGAAGTATTATATATTTTTACAATAAAAATGAAATCAAAAATAAAATAAGAGTAAAAAATTAAAACCATCATCAAACATTAATAAGAAAATTAACAGTTAAGAGAATATCCGTAGATAGAGTAGGTTAAATAACAACTGACAGGTCTAGAGAATATCACACATGACATACACAAAAATAGATAAACCATTCAATCAAATTTTTTTTAAATAAAGATGTATATGAATATATATGCTATGGAAGTGAGAGGAGAGTAAGGTATAAAGGTATATGAGGCAAGTATAAGGAAGTAAAGAGCAGAGCAGGGAAAACAAGTTAAAGCTGAGAAGAGAAGAGGCTAGATCAAGTGGGGATTAGACAAGGGCAGGGCCATGTACTCTGAAGAAAAAAATGTAAGCTCTTTTTTGAACAGGCAGTTTTTGATGAATGTTTCTTATGTTTTGAGGGAGTGAGTTCCAAGCATGTGCGATAGAGTATTTGTAGAGGGACTTTCCTATATCTTTACTGGGTTTATATATGTCAAGGAGGTATTTGCTGGAAGTACGAAGGTGACATAGTAGGACACTAGGTTGGAGATGGAAGGGCAGGAAGAGGGGTCATTCAGGACAGAGTATGTAATGTGAAGTTGGGGTAGAAGTAGTTGTTTAGAGAATTCTGGCCATTGGAGTGATTTAAGAGTGAGACAGTGGTGGAATTTATAGGGGAGATTAGAGGCAAACCTGGCTATTTTGTGATACGTTTGCTCTAGTTTAGTGATAAGTGAAGTTTTAACATTAGTAAGGACAGGGACAGCATAGAAAAGGCAGGGTAGAAGAAGGGACTGAGCAAGGGAAGGTTTGGAAGAAGGTGACAGAAATGTCTGGTTGCGATAGAGAAGCCGGAGTTTCTTGTGGGTCTTTTTTATACATTGTTGGATGTGAGTATCAAACTGTAGTTCATCATCAATAGTTACCCTCAGTAGTTTGGTATGGGGTTTGGGTTTGATGATGGTGTTATTAAGAGAGGTGATAGAGAAAGAGGGTTTGTGCTGGGTGTGTGTTTTATAGAAGAAGAGAAGGAGTTTAGTTTTTTTTTTTTTTGGATTTAGTATTAATTGATTATCAGAAAGCCAGGATTTGACAGAGGTGAAGGTTTGTTGAGTGAGAGCTAGGAGTTCAGGGATGTTGTGCATAGAGGTGATAAGGGTGGAGTCATTGGCATATTACAGAAAGGCAGGGAGATTAGTAGCAGACTGAAGTTTGTTAGTGAATATGATGAACAAAAGGGGGCCTAGAATCGATCCTTGGGGAACTCCAATATTTACAGAGAGGAATGGAGAGAGGACAGTTTGCCAGCAAATAGATTGCTGCCTGCTGGAGAGATAGCTAGAGAACCAGTTGATGGAGGACGAAGAGAGATCTAGATCAGAAAGTTTGGCAAGGAGTTTAGACCGAAAGGCAGTATCAAAGGCCTTTGAATGATGAAGAAATAGACAGGAGGTGAGCACGTTATTGTCACGGGCTTCAGCTATTGTTTGAGTAAAGGAGATTAATGCAGTGGCATGCTATGGTGAGGTCTTAAGCCATGTTGGAGGAGTAAGGATATTGTTGTCAAGAAGGTGTTTTATTAACTGAGCATGGATGTACTTTTCTAAAATTTTAGAAAGGGGGGACAGGATAGCAAAGGGTCCAAAGTTAGACAGATCAGTAGAGTTGTCACCTTTGTGAAGAGGGATTGTAGAAAAGGATTTCCAGATATCTGGACAAGGGCCTCAGAGGTGGAATGATTAATAAGTATAGTGACAGGCTAGGCGATGGATTGTGCAGCTATTTTTAGGAAGTGGGAGGGTAGTTAGCAGGCAGAGGGGGAGCAAGGCTTAAGTTTATTTAGAAGAGATTTAATAGTGGTGATTGGGACTGGTTGGAGAGAAAATGTATTAGGAAGAGTTTTGTTAAGAAGTGATAGAGGGATTGGGTGGGATGTACTATTTTGTGTGAGCATTTGAATAATTTCTGTGAAATAGTTGTTGAGGAGAATGCAAGTTTCCGAGGCAGTGCTGTGCGGAAAGGGGTTGTGAGAAGTGAGTTTACCTAGGTGGAGCAGGTTGTTGATGGAGGTCCAAAATTTTTTGGGGATTTTTATGAGGGCTGCATTGGTTAAAGGAAAATTAAGCTCTCTTATCTTTGATGACTTATTTTTTGGTCTGGTTTCTGAGCTCTTTGTATGTCTGAAGTAAGGGAGGGGATTTATTTTTAACTGAGGATTTCCAGGTGCTAACTCTTTTGCACATGATCAATCAAGGTCTGTTTTGTAAGTCAGAAGGTATAGTTGGACTTAATTCTGATTTTTCCAAAAAGGTACGATAGACTCAAGAGTGTCAAGTAAAATCTTACTGAAGGACATTACCCCATTGAGAGGGAGGTGGTACAAGAAGGACCAATTGATGCTAGATAGTTTAGAGTTAAAAGTGTCTGGGTCAAAGTGGATGAGGTTCCGGCATATTCTGTAAGTATTGTCTTTGGGATAATGTTGGGTGAATCTATGAATAAGGTTGGGGAGTGATCACTTAAAGAGACTGGAAGTATGCCAGGGACTTACTTAAATTGGATATAAATAAAAAAATGCTGCTTGTAAGCTGAAACATTCCACATACTAATGTATAATATTTGTTCCAAAGCATAGACTCTATGTTAATTTTAAACCATTTTAAACTACTTGTTACTAAAACATTTAGGAGGTTTTGAAGTATAGTTTGTGTTATACCTTATTATTTCACATGTCAATTAGACATTTCAGCTTACCTCACTTAGGAGTAATACAGCAACCAGTTACAGATAGTACCGTTTATTCAGTGATGCCATATTAACAAGACCACTCTGTTGTATTTTCTTTTATCATTTTTGCTTAAACAACGACAAAAAAAATGTTTGATGCTATTTAATCACAAAAATTCCAAAGGTCTCTTTCCATGTTCACTGTCGAATACTAAAACACATTATCCAATATACATACACATATATACTGTATGTATATATCCATAGACATACAAACACATAAATATATAAATCAATGTATGCATATATATACAGATATATATATATATATATATATATATATATATATATATATATATATATATATATATATATATATATATATATATATATATATATATATATATATATATATATATATATATGGAGATCCTAGATGTGTATTAAAGAAAAAGGTGATGAATGTAAGTAAAGAACCAAGGATGTCATACTCTGCAAATGGTCTACCAAACTGGCATGAATGTCTGTACCATAAAGATATGGAATGTGTTGATACTGAATCTTTTTATTTTACTTATTATTCTCATTTGAGATGCAGCCTAGACTACATAGTATATATAATATATAATAAGGGAAATGTTTTTGGTCTTTAAATGTATCTTAAGGACATGTTCCTTTGTAATGGTTGTGGGTAAGAATGACTCAGGTGATTTAAACTGAATTGGGGGTTTCATGGAGGAGATTGTGGCAACCTAATCAACCAGTATATTTGCAATGCCAGCTAGCCAAATGGACGTGAGCAGGCTGTGCTGTTGTGTAAAGTTAAGAACAATGTTGCAAACTGTTAATTGTTTTCAAACTTAACTAATGAAGGGTTTGTACTAATTTCTGCATTTTCAAAGTTAATGAAGAACTTGTAGTAATTTTTGCAATTGTAAACAAAGCTAATATATGACTTGTTATCTTTTGCTCCCAAGTCTATCCCCAGTTTGAGGGCTAATTTTCTGGCCCTTAAAGTGCCTTTTAGTTTTTTGGTGAACTTTTTAGAATTGTTCTCATTCTGAGGGTTTCTGGCCCTACTAGATATTTATACAAGATTCCTCCATGTATTATATAGTTTATTTATGTTGAACGGCAATGTTATATTTTGTTCTACTAGATACTGCTCGGTTGATACATTTCTCTAGATGGGCATGGAAATTCTTAATGTGATGACCTTCATATATAGGGTTAATTGTATCAATGGCATTTCTAAATTTAGAGATTTCATTATGTAATTGTATCACATTTGCTTTTTTGTAGTCTGTAAAGAGGGTTTCATTTTTTATAAGGGCAATGTAAGCTTTAAATATGAATGACTTAACTGGAGATGTGATGACCATGGAGATGAAGTGAGCAGGAGCCATGATTGTGGGGATCAAATAAAGGATACTTCTGCCCCTATTAGGCTTGAGAATAATTTTGTCCATGGAGTTTTTGTTAACTGAACCCAAAAGTCTTTGATCTTATCCCACATTTAGTTGAAGTCACAAATGATTATAGAGTTGTTATAGGTATATCTTCAACAAATTTCACGGACTTTGCATGTTCATCTTGGCTCATGGACAGGAATCTATAAAAGGCTATATGCTATAAGTTTGCCTTGCTCAAAGTAAGTTGGACTTCTAAGAGCCTCTGGGTATCGGCCTTGAAAGGATGCCATCGGTGACAAAACTACCAAGACTGTGCCACAGTTTCCAATAGGTCTAATCACATTGTGGCACAAAACCCAGGCATGGGCAGGAAGAATTTTTGCCTTTCCTTTGAGCTATATCCCAAAAGCTATACATATATGCATATGTTCCATATTCAGAAGTGCCTCAAGGCCAGGCAGTTCATTCTTAAGTCTCTAGTACTAAGAAGCAACAACATAGTATTGACCAGTGTGGGATTTGATGTATTTGTTAAGTTGGGATGTTCATTAGATGAGCTATGACTAAGAAAGGCAGTATTGGGACAGCACTGACTTTAGCCATTATGCAGAAACTCAGAAATGAGAGATGCAGGACATCTTTCACAAAGCAAGTTTGGATGCCTGTTATCACATATCAGGCTGATGCATGCAGGATCCTCTGAGAATGACAGCAGCAATTTAGCCAGTTATTAAATTCAATAATATTCTTAGATTTAGGCATCATGATTTTTCCTTAAGGGCACACAGTTTGTTGTTAAGACTACTAGCCGTAAGAGTAGCCTCCTTAATGTTGTCTAGTTTGTGATGTAATGTACTTGTTAGACTGGAATGTTCTTTGTATCAACTCCATCTAAGAAAAACACTATGAGGATAGCAACAGCTTTAGCCAGAATGCAGAAATCCCAGGAATGGGAGATGCAGGATATCCTTAGCAAAGCAAGTCAGGACTCGTAGAATTTTAGATTCATGGGTGTGTGGAAGGTTAATGATCACAAGGGCTTTTTTAAGCCTAACCATACATCCTGAATCACTGACAACTTCTGGTACCCTTGATAAGTATAAGCAGAAGTTTGAAAAATGAAACATTTACAAGCAGGAGCCTGTGAAATAAACCTTTTACAGGCTGCCTGTGTTCATTAGAGACATAGGTGCCAAACCAGGGATGTATTTCCTGCTCCCCCTTCAATTTTCCAAGTAACACTTGAATTGGCTTATGGAGGAATTCAGCTTCACATGGACAGAGTCTGTTCCAGAGAAGTGGTTGGCTCTGAGATACAATACCTGTCATCCCAAAAGGTCCTATTTATATCACAGGTGAAGTTTAAGTAAGCAATAATGCCCAACAGGGTTTGTGTTAATGTGTAATTAACACCTGCCCAGGGGTGTTATTGTGCCTCTACATCCCTGGTAGGGCATTAATTATGCTTTAACAAACACTGGAGGGCATTATTGTGCTTAGACAATGGGGTGTCTGCAAAGTTGTGTTTTATTTATTATTCTTTTAAGTACTATATTATTTTTTTAATATATTTTTAATGTAAAATAGTTCCTCGGTCTAATGTTTCAAACTTTCTGAAAAAGGTGTTAATGGTGTTGGAGGAAGCATTTTACATCAAAAATATATAAAATTAGTATTCAAAAAATAAAGTTTGAAAAATAAAACATTTACAAGCAGGAGCCTGTGAGATGAACCTTTTTCCAGGCTGCCTGTGTTCATTAGAGACATAGGTGCCAAACCAGGGATGTATTTCCTGTTCCCCCTTCAATTTTTCAAGTAACACTTGAATTGGGTTATGGAGGAACTCAGCTTCACATGGACAGAGAGTCTGTTCCAGAGAAGGGGTAGTCTCTGAGATACAACACCTGTCATTCCAAGAGGTCCTATTTATACCACAGGCAAAATTTAAGTAAGCAATAATGCCCGACAGGGTTTGTGTTAATGTGTAATTAACGCCTGCCCAGGGGTGTTATTGTGCCTCTACATCCCTGGTAGGGCATTAATTATGCTTTAACACACACTGGAGGGCATTATTGTGCTTAGACAATGGGGTGTCTGCAAAGTTGTTGTGTTTTATTTATTATTCTTTTAAGTACTATATTATTTTTTTAATGTATTTTTAATGTAAAATAGTTCCTCCGTCTAATGTTTCATACTTTCTGTAATAGGAGTTTATGGTATTGGAGGAAGCATTTTACATTAAAAATATATAAAAATGGTATTTAAAAAATAAAGTAAGTAAAACACAACAATTTTACAGTGAGCCCCTATTCTCCCGCTCTCTCTCTCATATACACAGTCCCTTTCTGCTTTCACACACACATACATATACATACACAGCCTCCTCTGGTTTCATACTCGCATTCACTGACACAAGCATAACTTTCATATGTTCATAGGTATGTACTAAGCTAATAACCCTCGAGCCTTTTCAAGTCTAGTCCATAGAATTACCCTGGCATCGTGTCAGCTGACTTAGTTCCCAGTGCCTCTGTTGAGTAAAGCCACTGGAGTGATCCCTGGGTTGAATTTTCTATTTCCCATCCATTCGTCAAGATTTCTCTTGGGTGCTCTGTTTGACATGTATGGGAAGTCTATTCCATAGCATGGACAGTCTTTTGGTTATAAACCTGTCCCTCCAGCATGTTGTTGATTGTGGTAATGAGGTTGAGGACTCTGGAGTATGTGGTGTGGATGGACAGGGATTTCATTAGCTGTAGCATTTCGAACTGAGCTAGGTCAGACATGGCTTTTTAAGTCAAGCAGAGATTGCCTCTAAGTTGGCAATATGAGACAGAGAATAGCTGGAGTTTTTTGAGTCTGTCCATGTAGGACAAGTGTTAAAAGCCTAGGATCCTCTTTGTGAGGTACTTTTGTGGCCTCTCCAGTTGTTGCAGGTGTCTAGTGAGGTACATGCCAAATGGGGCATTGTACTCGATGATTGGCCTAATGATGGAAGAGGAGAGGGAGACAATGACCTCTTTCATCCTGGAAGCAAAACTCTTAGTAATGAGATTTGCCACATAGAAGCACTTTCTGACCACAGTGGCAATGTGGTGGTCAAAAGAGAGGTTGCTGTCAACCTGTGTTCCCAGATCTCTTATAATGCCTTCTGCATTCAGTGGACTGCCATCGATGTGGTTATTCATGGGAACTGGGTTTTTCCCAAAGGGGATGATGATACTTTTTTTGGCATTGAGCTTAAGGTCATGGTTCTGACACCAGTTGTTGGTCTCAGTGAGGCCTTTCTGTAGGATGTCAGCATCATTTGGGGAGTTAATAATAGCTCCCAACTTGCAATCGTCTGTGAACTTTATCAGCCAGAGTGCCTTCATGTTGGCCTGGACTTCAGAGAAGTAGATACAAACAGGAGAGGACCCAGGACCAAGACCTATGGGACTCCACTCATGACTGGTCAGCAGTCTGAGTTGGAGTCAGCTACTTTCACACTGTGGGTTCTATCTGTGAGCCAGTTTGCAACCCACCTAGTGATATAAGGGTTGATACCTTGCTTACTGAGTTTTTCTAGGATTCCTGAGTGGGGAATGATATAAAAGGCCTTGGCCAGATCAAGGTAGGCTGTATGAACCACCTTGCCTTCATCCACAGCTCTGGTGACTGACTCAAAGATGTTGACCAGTTTGAGCAGGCATGATCTACTTTTCACAAAACCAAACTGTGTGGGATCCAGAGTTTGGAGATTCCCTATTTCCTTGTTTATTAGGTCCATGATGATGTGTGCCATAGCTTTGCATATCAGACTCGTCAGGCTAATGGGGCGATAGTTCCCAGGGTCTGTAGTCACTCCTCCTTTGCAGAGCAGGATGACTGTAGCAGTGCGCCATTCGGTAGGGACAAAGCCTGGGATGAGGCTGTGATTGAACAGGGCACACAGGTGAGGTGCCAGTTCAATCTGTAGTTCATGTAGAACATAGCCAGGGATATTGTCACGTCCCATAGAAGCTGTATTCTTGGCCTTGGGCAGTGTTGTTTTAACCTGTGCAGCAGTAATACTGGGTGTCTGGCAATCTACTGGTATTCAGCTTGGTCCTTTGGGAGGGAGGTAAAGTTGGCACTGAATCTGTCGGCCAGTATATTAGCAATATCTGTTGGCTCCATATAGCTGGTGCCATTGTGCAGTAGCTCAAAGCAAATCTGGGTTTTGCTGTGAAGATTCTTTACATAACTATAGAAGGTCTTGTGGTTGTCTTTACTATCTGCTACAATTCTGTTTTCATAGCTAGCTTTAGAGGATTTGATGAGGGATCTGAACTTTTTGTTGAGTCTGATAAGGGAGTTTTTCCAGTGAGTTTTTCCAGTGTTGGGACTTCACCTTATTCCACATCAGTTTCTTCCTTCTGTTGTAGAGTTTGTTTAAAGCAGGGGACAACCAGATTGGCTTCCTTGTTTTGGAGGAGAGCACATTGGTTCTAATGGGTATGGCGAGAGCCATGCATTTGTGTACATGTTCATACAGTGCATTGGTGTATGCATTTGGCAGTCATGCAACTATTCACCATTTGCATGGGTGCTGCGGAGTTAGGCACCTCTGTTTTTAGGAGCCCATAGTTAGCTTTGGAGAAGTTTTTCATGGCGGTTACCTTTGGGATGTGGGGGGGCTGAAGGGATTTAGGGTGGGAGGGATGTGGATTTCCAAAGTGATTAGTTTGTGGTCAGTTCTAACCAGGGAGGAGTTGAGTATTGGTGTAGAGCAACATTTGCCCATCTTAGTAATGACTAGGTTAAGAATGTTGCTACCTGTAGTGGGGGTAAGAATGAACTGGTCCAGGGCATTGGAATTAATGAATTCCAGGAAATGTTGGGCCAGTGTATTGTTATATGAGTAGTTTTCCCAGCTAATGGAGGGGTAGTTGAAGTCACTCGGTATAGTTTCATAGTTTCATAGTAGTGTACTAGGCTATCTGCCCGGGGGCATTTATAAGCCTAGCCAACAGTGATGTGGCTTTACGCCACCCCATACTATATAGTTGCGCCTCTCTACTAGTGACACATGTGGGACCCCATTATTTAGTAAACTATACCTCTGTCTAGTAGTGACACTGAGGTCACTCCCGGGGTAAACTTGCAATCTCCCATCCATGCATCGAGATTTTTCTTGAACAGTGCCAATGAAGGGCTCTGTCTCACATGAACTGGGATTTTGTTCCAGAGTATGGGTAACCTCTGTGTTATGAATCTATCCCTCCAGCATGTCCTATTCATATTTGTGCAGAGGTTGAAATCTTTAGCTCGTGTGGTTCTGGTGGATTTGGATTTTTGAGATGGAGCATGTCCATCAATTCCTGGTTGGACATGGCCCTGTATGTTAGGCACAAATCACCTCTGAGCAGGCGGTATGCTACTGAATAGAGCTGGAGTTTCTTTAATCTAGCTGGATAAGGCACATGTTTGAGACCTATGATCCTCTTGGTGAGGTACTTCTGGGGTCTTTCCAGTTGTTGCATGTGCCGGGTGAGATCCATCCCAAATGGAGCATTATATTCAATCATGGGCCTGACAAGGGAGGAATATAGAGGTACAATGACCTCCTTTGATCTGGATGAGAATCCCTTCATGATGAGATGGGCAAGGTAGAATGTCTTTCTGACCACTTTGGCAACATGGTTGTCAAAGGAGAGGTCACTATCGACTTGAGTCCCCAGGTCTCTGATTACTTCTTCTGTATTCAGTGGGTTATTGTCTACGTGATAATTTGTGGGTACTTTGTTTTTCCCAAAGGGGATGACTATACATATTTTGGCGTTAAGTTTGAGGCCATGATTCCGGCACCAGTTGTCCGTTTCAGTGAGACCTTTCTGTAGGATGTGTGTGTCGGCAGGTGAATCAACTATGGCACCCAGTTTGCAGTCATCTGCAAACTTTGTCAGCCATAATCCTTCCATATTTGCTTTCACATCTGAGAAGTAAATGCCGAATAGGAGTGGACCCAAGACTGAGCCCTGTGGGACACCACTTGTGACTGGTTTTGAGTCTGACATGGCTCCAGCAATTTTAACCTTATGGGTTCTGTTTTTAGCCAGTTTGCTACCCATCTTGTGACATATGGATTTACATTTAGGCTGCTGAGCTTGTCAATGATGCCAGAGTGTGGTATCGTGTCAAAGGCCTTAGCCAAGTCCAAATAGGCAGTGTGGACAGCCTTGCCCTCATCGATGGCACTAGTGACTGTCTCAAAGAAGTCAACCAGGTTTAAGAGGCAGGATCTGCCTTTTACAAAACCGAACTGTGTGGGATCAAGGGTCTGCAGATCCCCAATGTCGCCATTTATGAGTTCCATGATGATTCTTTCCATAGCCTTACAGACCAGGCTGGTCAAACTTATGGGCGGTAGTTACCTGGGTCAGTAGAATTTCCCCCTTTGTGGAGTGGGACCACTGTTGCTGTGCGCCAGTGTTCAGGTACATATCCTGTAGTGAGGCTAAGATTGAATAGAGTTCTTAGGGGCGGGTTTAGTTCATCTTGGAGTTCACGTAACACGCAACCGGGGATACCATCGGGTCCCATAGATGCTGTGCTTTTGCCTTGTTGAGTGCTGATTTCACCTGTGTGTCTGTGATGACAGGTAGGTTACATTCAGCAGGGATAATTACTTCATCTTTAGGGGTGAGGGAGGAGAAATCTGCACTGAACCTATCTGCCAGAATGTTGGCAATGTCAGTAGGGTCAGTGAATTTTTGTCATTGTGTACTAGCTCAGAGCATATCTGAGAATTTCCTCCCAAGGTTCTGACATAATTGAAGAAGGCTTTGTGATTGTCTTTGGTATCCTTGGCAATCTTTTTCTCAAAGTTTGCTTTAGATGTTTTTATGAGAGAACGTAGTTTTTTACTTGTGCTGATCAGGAAGCCTTTCCCTTGTGGGATTTGGCTTTGTCCTGCAGTAGCTTCCTTCTTTTGTTGTACAGTTTGTTTATAGCGGGTCCACCAAACCGGCGATTTCCCTTGGCGCAGAGGGTCTTGGTTCTAGTTGGGGTTGCCTGATCCATGCATTCTTGGAGATGTCCGTAAAGGCTTTTGTGAAGGATTCAGCATTTTGGGATGTGATTTCCATTAACCCAGTAGGCTTAAAGGATATCATTTCTGACTTGAGGAGCACAAAGTCAGCTTTTGAAAAGTTTTTCACTGTAGTCTTTTGTTCTGGGGGTGGGGGTGGGATATGTACATCCAACGTGATCAGTTTATGGTCAGATCTTACCAGTGAGGAGTTTATATCCAGTGCGGAGCATTTGGACCCCATGTTTGTGATAATCAGGTCAAGTATATTATCTCTCCTCGTAGGAGAAGTGACCAGTTGCTCCATAGCATTTGAGTTTATGAATTCCAGGAATCTTTGGGCTAGGGTGTTAGGGCTAGAATAGTGGGCCCAGTCTATGTTGGGGTAGTTGAAGTCACCCAATATGATGGTGTTTGGTGTGACATTCATATCCTCCAGTGTTTTCAGGAATGCTTGATGGGATTCCTGGGATTGGGAGGGAGTTCTATAACATGCGACCAGTTGTATGGCAGTTTTGCCTATGGTGAGTAAAACTTGTATGGTTTCTGATGCTTCATGGGTAGCCACCAACCGAGAGGTGTAGGTGTCCTTTATGAAAATGGACACTCCCCCTCCCTTTGTGGTTCGGCCTGGAACTTGAGGTCGAAACGCATGATATGAGATATAGCCTGGTAGCGCTGGAGTGCTCTCAGGAGCCTTAAACCAGGTTTCGGTTACTGCACAGACATCGATGTTCTCCATACTGAGAAGTGCTTCGAGTGCCTGCATCTTGAGATTTAGACTTCTGGCGTTGAGCAGCATTACCCTTAATTTTTTTCCATTTTTGTGGGTATGCGTGTTAAGTTGGACCCTAATATTCTCCAGGGTGCTTAGGAACATGGAGTGTGCGTCTTGGGACATGGTTGGGGATCTATAGCAGGCTATGACCTGAATCGCTGTCTTACCCAATATTAGCTGCACCTGAAGTATCTCTGATGTGTTAACAGCAGAAAAGATCTGGACAAAGCCAAAAATAATGGGGGGACAAAGCCCCATAAATAGGGACAAATTTTAAATATTGTTCTTATAAACTTGGAAAGTTGCTAGAATAAAAGGTCTTGCATTACAATGCATTTTCTGAAAGATTTAAAGCCTGAAATACAATGATTTAGTGAATTCACTCCTCACTGATTTGCCACAAGACAAAACTCTGGACATTCTGTGAAAATTTGGACAGTTGAGAGCTATGCACAAAAGACTGCTCTTTCTCTGTCTCTCACACACATGCAGTCTCCTCTGCTTTCATATACGCATTCACTCACACAAGATCGCTCTCACTCTCTCTCGATCCCTTTCACACACACACAGTCTCCTCTGCTTTCCTACAAGCTTTCACTCACATAAAACCACTCTCTCTCAATCTCACACACACACAGCAGCTGTTTTTTTTTTTTTTTTTTTCAGTACAAGCTCCACAGCAGGTTGATATGCTGCTTTGAAACAGTAGAGTTGTTTTTCATCAGCCATCACTTGTACATTAATCCCCTGCTGGAAAATGTTTGTTTTCCAATCAGGGTGCCATTATACAGCTTGCCCATTCTCTACATCTTTAGAATGGCTAATTCTGGTGCTGTTTGTTTTGCAGATATACACAGAGTCCATCAGGGTGGGGCCTGACAATGCCTTATATTCCAGGCACAGATCTCCCCTTTTAAGAGACAGAATACAGGGATAAGGTTTTGAAGTGGTCTGCACAGGACATCTTATTTAGGCCCTGCATTCTTTTAGTGGTGAACCTCTGCGAACGTTCAGATTGTTGGATGTTCCTGGTAAGGTACATAGCAAATGAGGCATTATACCCACTGATAGGTCTGATGAATGCCGAATACAGTGAAGCAATGACCTCCTTGGATTTAGATGCTATACTTTTGTGTATAAGTTGCAGAACATAGCATAATTTCCTCACTACTGTAGTCACATGACTGTCAAAAGCTAGATTACTGTCAATGTCTGTCCCAAGTTCTTGACTACTGGGCTTGCTCTTAGGGGTGTGTTGTCCATTTGATAGTTACCAGAAGTGGATGACTTCCAAAAGGATACTGTTATACATTTCTTGGCATTTAGTTTTAGTCCATGGCTCTGAAGCAAATTATTTGTCTGTGGCAGCCCTTCCTGGAGAAAATTAATGTCAGTGGAGGATTCTATGACTGCACCTAATTTGCAATCATCTGCAAATTGGTCATCCTGAGACCCTTGATTTCAAAGTAAATGCCAAAACAGAGTGGTCCCAGGACCAGTACCTGAGGGATTCTGCTTGCGATTGGACTCTTTCTATAGGTGGACTCCCCAGTTCTAAATTCTTGCATCTTGTCTGTGAGCCAGATGGTTATCCACTGGATAACAAGATTTTATACCTAACCTTTTGAGTTTGTCGACAATGTTTGCTAGAGTATTGTGTCAGCTGTCATAACAAGGTCAAGGTAGGCAGTGTGAACCATTTTGCCCTCATCCATTGCTTTGGTAACTTTCTCAATGAAGTCCACCAGGTTGACTACCCTTGACAATACCAAACTGGGTTAGATCCGGTGTCTGGAGGTTTCCTATGTCATTATCGATCATTTCCAGGCTAATTCTTTTCATGGCTTTGCATATGAAACTAGTGACATTTATTGGGCTGTAGTTTCCATTGCCTGAAGATGGCCCATCTTTGTGGAGAGGGATGACTGTTGCTGTTCTCTATTCATTATTCACAGAGCCTGTTTGAAGGCTATAGTTAAATAGTAATTCTAGAGGCCCTGACAGATGGTGTTTCATGCTATTTAGAAGGCATTCTGGGATATTGTCTGTGTTCTTGGCTTGAGAGACAGCATTGAGGACCTGTTGCCTAGTGATAGCAGGTGGGTTATATTTAATGGTATTTCCTGAGGGGAGGTTGAGGGGGAGTGAGGGAATAATTTTAGAGCTGAATTAGTCTAACAGTAGGTTTGCTCTATCTTCTGGATCAGTATAGGTGGCTCCGTTAACATTATTAAGGTTTTATTTTTACTGCTTTGTGGTCTGATCTTACAAGAGAGGACAGTACACTGGAGCTGTGCAGCACTCTCCTGTATTAGTGAGGCCCAGATCCAGTATGTATGTGCCCCTCATCAGTATATTGGCAACCTGATGCTGGGAGTTTGTGTTTGCAAAATCCAGGAATCTCTGTGCTTGTATGTTTGGTGTAGTATGTGAATCCCAGTTAACAGTAGGGTACTTAAAGTCACCCATTAATTTGTTGTTGGGTTGGATATTGAGTGTTTCCAGTAAGCTTAAATACATGTTATGGGTTTCCTGGGTCATAGAATGTGTTCTATAGCTTGTAAGGAAGTGGTATTGGATTTTGCTTAGGGTTATCTGAAGATGGAGAAGCTCAAGTGCATCATCCTGTTTGACCAGCCTTGAGGTATATTTATTTTTGATGTAATTCGAGACACCTCCACCTTTAGTCCCCATCTGTCTACCAGCTGGTCTAAATGTATAGAAAGTATTATCACCTTGCACTGTCAGTGTGCTCTCTGTGGCTTTAAACCATATCTCAGTGACTGCACAGATGTCACCATTTCCTAGGGTAAGAAGACCTTGTTGGGAGTGGAGTTTCTTGTTTAGACTCCTAGCTTTGAGCAGTAACACCTTTAGATTTTCTTGGTTTTGATTTGTTATGGTGAAAGTACTTTCAGTTTGGCACTGCCTGAAAAATCACTATGGGTAGGACAATGTTTTAGCTAGTATAGGTGCAGACCAGTCCTGGCAAAGCAGCATGCTCTGTAGACCATCTCCTTCCATGCTGACAAATATTGCACCCCCTTTAGAATGACACCAAAACTAAGCCAATTATTAAAGTCAGTCATCTGCTGTTCATTTTGTGGTGTCACCCTCGGAGAAGGTAAAATGTTGCTCAGTGCTAGGCTCATACCAGCCTGGGACACACATTCTGAGAACTCCATAGTGTCTCTCTTCATATAGTCTAAGGAGCTACATCTCTGGTCATTTACACCCACATGGACTATGACTGAGTCATACAGGTACTTGTGGTCCAGTGACCTAAGTGCATGTGTAATGTGGTTGATCCTCAACTCAGATAAGCAACTGACTGTGACTTTCTCTTTACTCAGCCTGTTAAGAGGGATATCAGTGTGTCTCATTATGGAGTCTCCAATGACCAGAATGTTGGATTGTGTGGTGCCATACCTTATGGACTTAAAAGTAGAGGTTCCATGAGATGTGGTGGTATGTGTTGATGTGGGCGTTGTTTTGAAATAGTGCATTTGGGGCTGCTGAGGGTATTTGTTATGTGTACTTTGTCTAGGCGGTCTTAGGGTTTAGGAAGGTTACATTTAATTGCCTCGGTCTATGTGTCTGCTCTGTTCTGTGTGTGATGGGTGCAGTGTGTCTATCATCCCATTCCAGGCCAATAGATACAAGGTCCTCCTAAAACGACAGTCACTGTTTAGCTAACTGTTGATTTTAATTATATTTTCCTTTTATTTAGGCACCATTTTTGGTGAAGGGATAGCTACATTTTGAACCAGATTCTTAAGCTTATCTGAAACTTGCATAACAAGTTCCAACATATTATTGTGGATGTCCCTTAGGGTTTTCACATCAAGTCATTTACACACTGGCTACAAACATATTGCAGTCAGTATGTATTTTAAAGGGCTTTGTGATGTCAGCAATCCTGTCCATCAAAAAGCAGCTAAGAGTAATAATATTATTATCCAGGTTGGTGAGTGTAGGCTCTGTGTTTTTAACAATAAGAATGCAGGTTTATATATACTGGATTTTGGGTGTTTTTTTTTTTTTTTTTTGCTGATAAGGAAAGTAGGAGTATATTTATTAAGCTACTTATGCGTATGTATTATTAGTTCTAGGAATCTTGTGCATAGTATTTTAATGACAGTAGTATATGATGTATTTAAGTTATCCATTTGAGAATGCTGCATTTGTTAATATGGGGGTATGATGGTGGTGTGCTCATATGTGCTGTTAACATAAGAGAGGGGATGCCTCCAAATTTGTTAATCAATCATACCTTTCACAGATAGAATTCACTGGGTTCCTTTTGAGGTAATTTTTAACAAGCACGAGGCAGTTACTAAACTGTTGCAGGACACCACAGCTGGCAAGTCAATAGGAACTGGTTCACAGACCCTCCTTGATGCCCAGTGCTTTGAGAAGTGAACCAAGAAGGGGAATTTACAAAGGACTTGGGGGAATATAAACACTACTGGGATGATCAAGGGAGTATTAACACTATAGCTTTGGATTTAATAAAGCAGCAATGTACAGTCCAACTTGGTCAGTAGCAGCTTAGTACAAGATTGACAGCCCTCGTTCCAAACCATGCCTAAAGACTATGATAAGGCGGAAGGCAGTGTGGTGGTATTAATTAGGAAAACAAACTAGCAAACACTACCCATTACTCGCTATACTTTACACAGCTCAGCTTTCCAAGCAGTGAAAAGCAAGCATATAGAAGAAACCAATCATAAACTGGTCTTAATTATATCTAATTGTGCTAAGTGATGGTCCCCATTCCTGGCCAAAATGGCTGCCACCAGATTCACTTTTAAGTACGCATAAAAGAAGAAAATAGAACAAAATATGCACAGAAAATTTAAAAATATGATTCACAGGAAGCAACTGTAAATGCAACAGAAGACCTATACTTTTCTGAGTGGAAGAGCTTAGCAAATGTCTAAAACACCATTTTTATTTCTTCACTGAGTGCGTAACGGTACGGTTCTCTGCAGTATTATTACAAAGACAAAAACCTAGGCAGGAAATAGAACTCACAACCTTAGTACATTCTAATACCAAAGATGAGACTATTACTTATCAAGCCACAATCACTTTAATATTAACTTATTCCAATTATTAATTTGCCAGCAGATGTGGATACATGGCATAATGTGATCAGGTGATACTTTCTTAATAAGTTTCTGTATGACAAAAATATTGAAAAATGTTTCTATTAGTTGAAAACAATCTAGTTAGAGTTTAGTGGGTCTTCTTTCCAAATATCTTACAATTTGTTTTTTTATTGTTTTAACACTTGTGATTTTGTTTCTTATGTCACTATACATATATCTGTATCTATGTCTATATATATATATATATATATATATATATATATATATATGTGTGTGTGTGTGTGTGTGTGTGTGTGTGTTCCACTCTGATAATTTTGGTCAACTGATTGTTTGGTTGAAAGCTTTCCTGAGTGTATTATTTGGTTGACAGGAAAGCAGATCAATATTGGCATGAGATCTCTATAATACCAGTGCCGAAGAATATGTTTTTATGTTATCTGGCAGTTGGTGTAAACAAATAGGAGGGTTTCTGGGGAGTGCCACCTCCACATATGTGGGGTACGGTGGGACTTGCGCCCTTGCAAAAAATGTATGTATTGTATGAAATTCCTTATCCATTTCAAGGTAGGAATTATGCACCATTTTGTCATCATCCATTGCTTTGGTGATCTTTACAAAGAAGTCCACTAGGATAACTAGGCCTGATCTGCCCTTCATGAAACCAAACTGGGTTGGATCCAGTGTTTGAAGGTTTTCTATATCATTATTAATCATTTCCCTGATAATTATTTCCATGGCTTTGCATATTAGACTAGTCAGACTAATGAGTCTATTGATGGCCCGGCCTTCTATAGAGGGATTACAATTAGCCATTCATGTGGCACAAAGCCTGTGTGGAGGCTAGAGGCTATGGTTAAACAGTGACTCCAGTGGTCCTGATATGTCATGTTTTGGGTTATTTAGGAGGCATCCTGGAATATTATTGGAGCCATGTATGCAGTATTTCTGGCCTTAGAGACTGCTCCTTAGTAATAGTAGGGTGGGTAATGTTTATTGGTATTTCAAGGGGGTGGCCATGTGAGAGAGAGGGGCAAAACTGGAGCTGAATTTGTCAGCCATAAGACTTACTATATCTTCCAGCTCCATGTAGGTGGCTTTATTTACAATCAGTTCTACACATTGTTGTGTGCTGGCTTTGAGGCTTCCAGTATAGCTAAAGAAAGTCGTATGGTTGTTCTTTGCCTGAGAGCCTATTGCTACCTCAGATTTGGTTTTTAGTAGACTTAATGTGCTCTCTTAATTGTTTCTTTAGACTGATGAGAGTGTTTTACTTTGCTGGGTGTAGAACTCCCTAATATTAGCAATGACTTCTTTTCCAGTTGTGGTACCATCTGTTTATGCTTGGATTCCACCAGGGTAACTTGTTTTTTTGAGTTAGTCCTGGGCTATTTTTGGTGGGCATAGCTGTCGCTAGGCATTTATTGATATGATTGCACAAGGTATCTGTAAACAATTGTGTATAGGCAACTGTGTTCTCAGGGCTAGGGGCCATGAAAGTTTGATAGGGTATAACTTAGTAGTACACAAAGGCTTGGAAATGACCATAACATCATATGAAGCCAGTTTAATCGATAGGTTCTTTTGCATTATGCAAAGTCAAATTAGCAAAACCACAAGCAACCACGCCTGTACACAAACACACAAAGACACGCATGCACGAACGCATATACACGTACACACACACACACACACACACACACACACACACACACACACACACACACACACACACACACAAACACATTTTATATAGCTCTGTAACCATCGTCTTCTTTTGGCTGTTCCCATTAGGGTTCGCCACAGCGGATCATCTGTTTCCATTTCTTCCTGTCCTATGCATCTTGCTCTGTCACACCAACCACCTGCATGTCCTCTCTCACCACATCCATAAATATTGTCTTAGACCTTCCTCTTTTCCTGTTACCTGGTAGAATCATCCTTAGCATCTTTTTCCCAATATACTCAGCATCCCTGCTCAGCACATGCCCAAACCAATGTAATCTTGCCTCTCTGGCTTTGTCTCCAAACCTTCCAACCTGGGCTGACCCTCTAATGTACTTATTCCTAATCCTGTCCACCCTCGTCACACCCAGTGCAAATCTTAACATCTTTAACTCTGCCACATCCAGTTCTAATTCCTGCCTTGTTGTCAATGCCACTGTCTCCAACCCATATAACATAGCTGGTCTCACTACTCTCTTGTAGACCTTCCCTTTCACTCTTACTGGTACTCGTCTGTCACAAATCACTCCTGACACTCTTCTCCACCCACTCCATCCTGCCTGTACTCTCTTCTTCACCTCTCCTCCACACTCATCATTACTCTGAACTATTGATCCCAAGTATTTAAACTTATCCACCTTCGCCACCTCTACTCCTTGCATCCTCACCATTCCTCTATCCTTCCTCTCATTCACACACATATATTCTGTCTTAGTCCTGCTGACCTTCATTCCTCTTCTCTCTAGGGCATATCTCCATCTCTCCACAGTCTCTCCACAGTCTCCTCCACCTGCTCCCTACTCTCACTACAGATCACAATGTCATCTGCAAACATCATAGTCCACGGGGACTCCTGTCTGATCTCATCTGTCAACCTGTCCATCACCATTGCATATAAGAAAGGGTTCAGAGCTGATCCTTGATGTAATCCCACCTCCACCTTAAACACATCTGTCACTCTCACCGCAGACCTCACCGCTGTCACACTACCCTCGTACATATCCTGTACCACTCTTACATACTTCTCTGACACTCCCGACTTCCTCATACAATACCACAACTCCTCTCTAGGCACCCTGTCATATGCTTTCTCTAAGTCTACAAAAACACAATGCAACTCCTTCTGACCTTCTCTGTACTTCTCCATCAGCACTCGCAGAGCAAACATCGCATCTGTAGTGCTCTTTCCTGGCATGAAACCATACTGCTGATCACTAATCATCACATCCCTTCTTAACCTAGCTTCCACTACTCTTTCCCATAACTTCATGCTGTGACTGATCAGTTTAATCCCTCTGTAGTTAATACAACTCTGCACATCACCCTTATTCTTAAAAATCGGTACCAAAACACTTTTTCTCCATTCCTCGGGCATCCTCTCACTTTCCAAAATTTCATTAAACAATCTGGTTAAAAACTCCACTGCCATTTCACCTAAACACCTCCATGCTTCCACAGGTATGTCATCTGGACCAACAGCCTTTCCATTCTTCATAGCTATCCATACTTCCTCCTTGCTAATCCTTTGCACTTCATGATTCACTATCCCCACATCATCCAACCTTCTCTCCCTCTCATTCTCTTCATTCATCAACCCCTCAAAGTACTCTTTCCATCTGCTCAACACACTCACCTTGCTTGTAAGTATGTTTCCCTCATTATCCTTTATCACCGTTACCTGCTGCACATCTTTCCTAGCTCGGTTCCTTTGTCTAGCCAATCGGTACAGCTCTGTAATGAAGCATCATATAATTAAAGCATATAACTTAAAGCATGCAAAAAATCAATTTTACAAGACAAAAAACAATATTACTGTAATTTACAGACAGTAAATCAAAATAACCCTCAGAAGTTTTGGGCAGGTTTAAATAATCTACTACATCCTGGGCAAACTTCAACCCCAATCCCTGCTGCTACTATTGATAAAACCCCTGAAGATGTTTCTGATAGTTTTAACCAATTCTTTACTGAGACAATTCAAGCCCTAGCTAGCCAACTACCTCCTAGCTCCCCTGGTCCTGAAAGTAGCACCCCTAGAAACCTACTTGCGTTCAGCTTCCAACCAGTTGCCACTTCACTTATCCGTACCTTGATCAAAAAATTAAAACCCACTACACTTTCTGCTGATCAACTCCCTGCCGAGTACCTACAAAAATCAGCTGATGCTATTGCTTACCCCATCTCAATACTAATCAATCGAACCATAGTAGAAGCTAAAATTCCCACCATCTGGAAAATATCCTATGTAATCCCACTTCACAAAGGAGGCAGCTCTACTGAATTCTCCAATTATAGGATGATAGCTATACTCTCTCCACTTGCAAAGATTATGGAAAAATGTATTCATAGACAATTCATGCACCACCTAATCCAAAATCGCCTTATGGCAGACACGCAGCATGGCTTCCGTCCTCATCACAGCACTACTTCAGCCCTCCTAGCCTTTACTAACACCATAAACCATAATCACGACAATAATTATATATCCTCAGCCCTCTTTTTGGATCTTTCCAAGGCAATCAATATGGTTGATCACCAACTTTTAATCCACACCCTGCAAACATTCTGTCTAGATACTGGAGCCCTCCAATGGTTTCAATCCTACCTGAATGGTCGACAGCAGGCTGTCCTCTGGCAGAACAAACTCTCTAACCTTCTACTTAACACCCTCGGAGTACCACAAGGCTCTATACTAGGGCCCTTGCTGTTCTCCATCTTCATTAACGACCTTTATACTGTCATCCCAAAAGTCAGCTGTATCCAATATGCTGATGATTCTACTCTGATTTGCTCAGCCACATCCCCAGTAGAGTTATGGTCAGCTACCCAGACCACCTTTAACGCAATAGAAAACTGGCTTTCTGAACATTGTCTGATCCTAAATCCCAAAAAAAGTAAAATGCTGTTATTTTCACCAACACGTAGGTCTACCGCTTTCACCTTTACCATAAAATCAAATGATGGCACAATAATCTCCCCTGACCCATCTACAAAACTATTAGGTGTCATCATAGACAATAATCTCAAATTTGACCTACATGTTAACCAAACTATCAAAACCATCAATAAAAAACTAGGGTCACGTTACAGAATAAAAGCCTTCCTAACCCCTCCAGCTAAAATTGCCATAGCTCGCTCTCACCTTCTTTCAACCCTTCTGTATGCATCCCCTCTACTCTCGAATTTGAACAAGACTGTCCTTAACAAACTCTCAATTTGCTACAACCACATTGCCAGGTTTGCCACTGGGCTGCCTTTTAGGACACATCATTGCATCAATCTAAATCAGCTTGGTTGGCTTGAACTACCTAGCCTAATCCAGTATAACCAACTGGTTATGGCCTATAAAATCCTCTATAATCCGGGCAATACTCCTGCACTTAAAAATATTATCACCCCCTATAACAATCCTAGACCGCTTCGATCCTCTAACAAACTACTAATTCAGACTAGCAAAATTAATAACACAGCCGGTGATTCTCTCTTTGCAAACTCTGTAAGTAGATCCTGGAACTCACTTCCAGCTGATATTACCTTACTTTCCACCTTAGGTCAATTTAAAACTAGACTCAAACAACATTTGTCACTTAACTGGCTATGTCAATGTATCACGCCTGGCTAACTCGAATGTGTAAAAATCTGTTAACCAGTTTACTGTGTAATTTAATTTAATCCTGACTTGTGCTCAGGACTAACTTTAACCTGTGGAACTTGTTTAACTTGCTTACTTATGTAATCTCTGTAAATAGTCTGTTTGTAATATGTAATGCTGGTATTATGTAATGCTGTATCTGCTTACCCTTGGAGCTTCTCTCCCCGGGCCTCCGCTGAAAATGGACATGCATCCAGTCGGACTATCCCGGTCAACAAATGTAAAATAAAAATAAAAATAAAAATAAATAAAAAATAACTA
This sequence comes from Protopterus annectens, assembly GCF_019279795.1. Lineage (NCBI taxonomy): Eukaryota > Metazoa > Chordata > Ceratodontiformes > Protopteridae > Protopterus > Protopterus annectens. The sequence continues at coordinate 748,005,270 of NC_056749.1, read as the reverse complement.
AAACCACAATGCCATCACAAAACATAGTAATCATGAACATCAATTAAAATAGCGAATTAATCATTTTTTGCAGGACCCAGTCTCTTAATCTACAATCTCTAAGGTCACACAATTCTGAAGAAAAACAAAAATTAAAAAAAAAAAATCCTTCCCTTTCCTTTCTAGACATGCTGCTTTAAAGATACAAAACTCCTGAGACAAACAATTATCCATTGTTTCATATATACTTCACAGTCTGAGACATACAAGAATTTCAGCATGAAAACACCATTGCTGGAAAATACCTGAGAAGTTTAATGAATCCATAATATGACTTCCTTTAACCCTTTTGCAGGTACATGAACTTGTATTTGGTTTAGAAATAAAACTGTAAACTATTTATGAATGGTGACATTAAAGTATAAGTAGGGGATCTTTGAACATGAATATTTAAAACAATTGTTTCAAAATTTGAAATGTATGAACTTTTTTTTTTGAAATGTATAATTTTTTTTCTGCATTTTTTTCTTAAATATGACTTACATTTGATGTGCATTTCAGAGAGAAAATTATGCATAGTAGATGATAAATGCAATAGGTGTGATTACTTAATTATTATCTGAATATATAATGCCATATTTGATATTCAATGAGCTATCTTTCAAGTTGCTACAATGGAATGATGCTAAACTATGGAAAATTATTTAGAAAAAAATGCAAGCCACATAAATCAGTGCACAGGGTTAGAATGTAAATATCATATATAACAGTGACATTTTCTTTCCATTAGGAAGTTAAAACAAGATAGTTAATTGTTTCCATTTATGAAGATGACACTTGTTAGTTTCCATATCCTCAACGTTTGACAAAGCTGTGTACAGCCTTTCGCTGCAGGCACATTTACTTTACATGGCTGTCTCACAAACAGAACACTTATACTTAATGATAGCTTGCAGAATATTACAGGCAAATGAATCCAAATGGGTTTGCTAGATGGTTTAAGTTAGAATAAACATATCTGTTGTAATTGGAATCTTCTTCAGGAATGTTGCACTATGTTCTAGAATCACACTATATGTTCCATGTCCGACTCATAAAAGGATGACAGTTATTGTGAAGGTGGTGCACAGTTTCACTGGAGGCCTGTTAACAATAGTGCCATTACTACCATGGCACGTGTAGTGCTATAATCATAATGATGCTATTGATATATCTGGATCATGCTTGTGCATAATGCTGTTGTGGTGTTTATGATTGTGATGTCATAATGTTGCCATAATATTGGCATTGCCCTTTCACATTGGGTGATAAACATAAAATAAGCATTACAATTTCAATAAAGCAACAGTGCCATCCAGTTTATGAATGACAAACAATGCAAGACATGAACTTGCTAGTTATAGTACTAGAATGATGTAATCTCCATCATTCCACAATCCCTTTTCTCATTTTTTGCACATGGGATCGGGGTCGCACTTCATCAGTGACAATAATTTTGAGCCAAGTTTTATACCACTGGGTGGCTAGCTCTGCTATGGTAATTCTTCCTCATCATACACTTATATCTAAGGCCAATTTAGAGTGCCCAAGCCACCTACTACATGTCTTTGGAATGTGGGAGGAAACCAGAGCAGTAAAATTAAAAACATTCAGTTGCGATTAAACATAAAACAAGTTGTAAGAATTCCAAGAAGGCAAAGTTGTACTGATTTCAATAATGTAACAGAACAATCCACACAAATGTTAACAGACATAAATTTGTTCATAGACGGTCTTAGGCATAGGCCAACTAGGCAGTTGCCTAGGACACCGCTATAGCAGGGGCACTTTTCCAGTATTTATTTGGTGTAGGTAGACCAAGATGGGGGCACCAGATGGTGTGGTAGGGGGTACTTTGGAGTCCTTTTGTCTAGGGCACTAGCTGACCTAAGGCCGTTCCTGAATTTGTTATATACAACACTAAAATGATACGATTAAATTAGAGATAACATAATAGCAATCAAATATAAGATAGGATATGCTGATTTCAATTAGATCACAGTTACAACTAGCCGCATGAGAGTTAACAAACAGCTCTGTTATACACTTCGGATTTCAATAGCAGCTTAATGTCACTAAGGGCAATTCATATCTATGTTTAATTCCATTAGTCTAGAAGACTACTTAGACTTTCAACACTTTCACTTAATACTTTATTATTGATGATTTCTTCATTGGGAAGATGGACAGCTGCAGATTAACGTGCAGTTAGGTTGGGCCATAGAAGTATGTACAGAGGTCACTGAAGATTTTATACAGGGAAGGATTTATGAATAGTATTTATTGACAAGAAATTTAAGTTTATGAGAAAATTAACAGATATATGGATCTCAGAGGCATTATGATGAACAAGTACAACAAATACATATGAATGGGCATTTTATGATCATTTGTTTAGTTTGACTAAAGGTAATTCTGATTATGATTACATTATACAGTGCCAAAGCATTTATCGGCAGTGACTTGATGCATACTATCATGTAACATAGTTCCTGCGGATTAGGCTCTAAGTCGAGGTATGTTAAGTATTAGATATCTTGATTCTGTGGTCTCACTGGGCAATAATATGTGGTTATGTCTTTTAGTGGTACTAACTACATGGATGACATTATGGACAGGCATTTTTTGCATAATATGACACTTAAGTGTTCAAATGTCTGTCCCCCTAAAAAAAAAAAAAAAAAATTAGATCACCTTTAGGTGACCAAAGTGCTAAAGAAGAAATGAAATATTTAAAATGGGTTTGGGGGAAGTATGATTAAAGGAAATATTTGGTAGCACCTCCAAGACAAACTTGACAAAAACCCAGATAGGACGCATGTCTTCTAAGGAGTTTGAGAAGGCAGTGCATGAACCTTGTAGGGGCTTTTCATCAGAAGCATGGTGCCCTACCTGTTCTTTCTCCATGCCTGTCATTCCTAAATATACTGTTGTCATTAAGAAACATTGATAGAGGGAAGTTAGGTTCTAGCCACATCTAATTGATTGCCAACATGTCTGCATCATTAAGGTGAACCCAGATTTCTAATAAATCAAGATTGTTAGTTAACCAATCACAATTAAATGAGCAGTTTTAAACATTTAGCTTACAAAGGAAATATGTTATACTGAAGTAAACCGAAAAAATTATGAGAGTCAAAAGACAGTGTTTTACAGAAACTGAATGGGATATACCTGTAGGGTGTTGAGATACAGCGTGTCTTGGAATACTAGAAATTCATTGGGTACAATGTGCAGAGTAAGCAGGGGTACAGGAGAACTGATGCAGACTAATGATTTAAAAGTACATTCTTCAAGGTCATTTCTTCCATCTTAAATAACAAGTTGCTATTAAGCCAAATAGCATTATATTAAGCCATGCAAACGTACTGCCAGATTCTTTTCTATGTTATGCATGCAAAACAAATACATTACTGTTCTTTACGAAAGGCTTATAAAAATGGATTGCTGTAAGATATCCATACAGCATTACCATAATGTACCAAACATGTTGCTGATGAGCCAGAATACATTGCTGAATGGGATAAGAAATGGCCTCATATATTAATTTTTGGCTCGTGCAGGTAATAGGAGTGTTATTCAGGGTGCTTTCACTTAATCCAGTCACGCTCTCCTGTTTTCTATTCCTGTCTGTTAGGAAACTTTATCTTGTAATTCAGTGGTGGGATATGAGACAGCACAGACTCACTTTAGACACTATCCACTCCAAAAGTGAGAGGATTCACTCTGGAATATCTCTGACAATGATCAAGCATTCAAGGAACCCTACCAAGTATTTTAAATTATGAACTTTATTTGATCTTATTACTGTGATCAACATTGGATTAGATGTTTTCTCTGCTTTGTTAGGTGCCGCACAATACAGCCATGCTTACCGGGGGTCAATGCTGTGACACAGAATCAGAGCTATACTAATCTATGCAGGACACCTTAGATCAGGCACTGGACTGTTAGAAAGGGTTCTAAAGGACTCTAGTGCTGGAATAGCAGAGATCTGTTAACTACACCAACCATTTCATCAGTTCTACATAGTTCTGCATTAAATAAGTATGCGTGTCTGCATGTATAATGACAGTATGCTTAATCTTTTACTAACTGTAAATCTGTAATATTAATATGAAGAGACACAGGTATATTGTTATTTACAAGTGACATACACGTTTGATTCAGAACGTTATTAAGAACAATTGGTGTATTCTTGATAGCCTACCTATTTCCATTATGAATTAGGTTTCTAGATTTTAAATGCAGGATCAGATTCAATGAAGCCTACACTAAGTGTACACAATATGTATCCAAGAATGTTCTTATCACATTTTTTGTTCTTTCTAGTCACTCAGAAAGATTACACTAAGTGTGCATGTAGTCTGGACTTTGTGGTAACCTTTATGAATCCCTGTCAATATTTAAAGCTGCAAGAATATCAGTAGGAAAACTAAAATTAGGCGGAAGAAGGTGTAAGTCACGTCTGTGTTGTCTATTCACACAGAACAGTATACACTTAGTGTAGGCGTTATTGAACACCAGGGCCAGTTTTAGTTATAGAAGAGCACAGAATTTGAAGCAAAGGATAGGGTATAAGAACAGAATGTATAGAAACATGACAGACATACCACCCAGAAGAGTGGTACACATCCATTTAAAAATAGTTTTTTTTTGAAAATGTATTTATTCAGAAAAGACTTTGTATACAATTTCAATGGAAAAAGTTTCCATCTTAGAGGGTATGCTTACTATAACATGAGAAATTGAATGTATTTAGCTTCATGTAAACATGCAATGCCTACTATGTAGGCAAAATTAATAGCAAGATAAAGGAGCAAACTGGTGACCACATCTCTGATATTGGATCTATATTATAACATCAAAGTGTCAAAACTTCGAATGTTATAACATCGAACCGGAAACCTTGAAGACTGACAATATCAAAGCCACGGAACATCAAATTCTTTCCCAGGGAAAGAATTTGGTGGGCTGTTTCTGCGGCTTTGCTATTTTCTCCACTGTGGTGTGATCTCAGCGCGGGTATATTTAAGTAGGGGGTGTGTGGGTGGCACAGCCACCCACATTGGGGGGTGTGGGGGGGTGAAGCCCCCCAAATTAGAAATAGTTTGTAGTGTCTGTGTGTTTCATGTTTTGTACTGGAACAGCGATTTTTTTCCCAGGGAAAAAAATAGCTGTTCTCAGTCTTCGGGGTTTTCAGCTTACATGGTTTTGGGTTCTATGTTATAACATTCAAAGTTCTGACACTTCGATGTTATAATATAGACCCTCTGATATTAGTAGAATTCTGGAAACTAATGATCTTTTTAAACATGTACTGGGTAGAGGTAGAGGGTACTCTTTCAAATTTGTAGTTTTTCAAGTGATTTTTAAATGCATTGGGGTGGTGATTGTGTACTGGAAACAGAGAATGCAGAATAAAGATGCATCTGTCAACTTTGTGCTGATAAGTTTCCAGGTCTAAATGAACTTGTAAGTCTTAAACCAGTGCTAAAGACAAGGCAATATATAAGTTAACGTTCGTCAGCAGGAGATATATGTATAAACATGACAGATGCACCATCCTAATGGTGCATACCTATGTAATAATTGTATATTTTTGTAATGGGTGGGAGGGTGGCCTAATGGTTAAGGTGTTTGCCTTACAAACACAAGGTGCAGGGTTTGAGTCTCACAAGGGATAATTAGCTAAGCTTAAAATGGCTCACAAGGGCAGTTAGCTTAGTACTAATCTATGAATCTATGAATCTATAAATGTATTTGTTCAGAGAAGATCTTTGTACACCCATTTAGCATTATGCAAAACTTGAAGTAAAGGACAGACTGCAGAGAATGCAGAATAAAAATATGAGATGTACACTACCTAAAAGAGTGTTCATGTCCATGTAAAAATTGTATTTTTTGTAAATGTATTTATTCAGAGAAGGCCGTTGTATACCATTTCAATGGAAAAATGTTCATCTTAGAACTTATGCTGACTATACATGGCACTGTAGAATTTAATGTTGATCAAATGCGATATATATAGGTATCGGATATATACATTGCTGAAGTTAAGTGTATAAATGTCTCAATATGTATATATAAAAATCTAGTTTCTTCTATTAGGAAAGGAATGCTGTTTAACTGAATGGATTAGTTGAGCTATATCAAGTACTTTAACTGTTTAAAAGTTCTTCCATGCAATGGATGATGTAATTGTACCACCTGAATGTTTCTAACTTTTAAGAGTTTGTTTTTTGGTTTATGACTATTTGCCCTTTAGAATCATTTTTGCAAAAGCATTTTTAGCCTGTCATTAAAACATATTTACAGCAGAGCACTGTTTTTATCGCTACGCACTTTTTTTATCGCTACCTACTGTGTTTGCGCATAAGCTGTAGTTATTTCAGACACATACACACACAAGTATGTATGCATAGTCATGATCAAATACAAACTTGTTTCCATGGATTTTGTATTCATAAATACTTTTCAAAGTTCACCTAAAAAGTTATGCACAAGCTAAGGTCCTCAATTTCATCCACAGAAATCTCCAGTGCACTTTTGCAATGATGTAAAATTCCCTCATTATTCAATCAAGAGACAACGCATCTTGCTTTTTCCCAGTCAGAAATTGATACGTGCTCATGATTTTCCCCATTTGAACAAATAATACTGAGGCTATGAGTGTGCCTGCAGCATAACAGCTTAAATGCATATGTATTATACAGCATTGCCTGCTAACGGCGAACCCACTTCTGTATGCAATTTCTCTGTAATATGGAAGTGAAGCTTGAAATATACAATGAAGAATGCCCAGCATTTTTATTTATTTATAAATGTTCTGAAATATAACTGACTTAGTGTGGAAACTGTTATACATACATGTTGATTTTACATGTCTCAGCAAATAATGAAGCATTTTGCTCAGTCGGAAGCTTAGCATAGCATTCCTTGATACATTCTTCAGTAATACTTAAAGTAGAAATCTACTGCCTATTCAGATGTTATATTGCAGAAAAAATATTGAGGCTTCTTTGTACAATAGGCTTCTCAAGAATATCTAACATTGGGTGGATAACGCTTTGAAATAAAAGAAGAGAGAGGTGCAATTTATGAATCCTATAAAGAATTGCATTTCACCTGTCACTCAGAAGTTGCAGATAGTTGCCTTTCACAATACTGTACAAAAATGGCTCTGGGGTGTCCTCAGCAGTCTCTGGTGATTGAAGTAATGAAATGATACAGCCTTGAACAGAGGTGATCACATATACGGGTGAGGACCACAGTAGCGTTTACATGGTTGTCTGCCATTAACTCAGCATATAGGAATGTACTGAATACTACACCACTTCTGCACTGTGTGTAATGATAGCATTGTATTGTTGGGTCAAGGTAGAGTTTCCACCTCTTTAAGACCTGTGGAAAATTCCAGAAAATTAGCAGGAGGTAATTTTATTTATTTAACATTTGTTGACTGGGAAAGTCCAACTAGGTTCCACAGATCCTGTTTTCAGCAGAAGCCCAGGGAGAAATGCTCCAGAAGCATGTCTTTAGAATGTGGGAGGAAACTGGAGGAAACCCACACAAACACAGGGAGAACATGCAAACTCCACACAGAAGGCACCCCAGCTGGGAATCGAACCAGAGAACCTCTTGCTGTGAGGCGACAGCATTAACCACTGCACCACTGCGCCACCCAAATTAAAATTGCAAAAGTTTGCAATTTAAGCTGCCTTGTCCATCTGACTGTGTAGCTCACTCTTTCACTGAGAGACTGTTGGTGCTTGGGACCTTTTTCATTAAAATGTGCATGTAAGGTGGGGTCAGTGTGTATGTACATGCGTTTGTGTGCATGTGTGGTTGTGGTAGCAGTACATAACTCTTTTGGAGATTGTAACCTATGTTTCTTTGACATTATCAATTCCTATAGCAAACCTTACTTTTCAGTTTATCCCCGTGTTTTCCCTGGTACCTGAATTTACACACTTCCACTGTACTCTCATAGCTAATGCTGTTGATACAAGACATGTTTTCCTCCTTTCTCTATTCTTAAAAAAAAAAAAAAAATGCCAAACAGCTACAGTTTATCATAATCACCTAACTCCAGCCCATTAATACTTTCCATGCTCATTCTTTGAACCTTTTTTGTAGCCTCGTGGTTGAGTAACTCATCCAGGCTTACATACAGCGGTGCTAACAGAAATGTGTGAAGGCTATATAGCTGTCAGCATGGCCTCCAAGCCTTATACAACCTCCTTTAGGCCAAATAGCAAAGCAGTGTTCTCACTTTAGTATCATTTGGGGCGGCTCATGCTATTGGACTGCCGGACTGCAGCCCCCCCACCTAGAAAAAATAAAAAAAAAAAATCTTTAAAACTAAAAAAAAAAAAAAAAAAAAAAGGCACAAGTCCCGACTTCTCTGCGCATGCGCAGACACATTTGAAGCCCTCAGACTGCCATTATCAGCAGTCCGGATAGAGATAGACAGGTACCCAGCAATCATTGCTGCAAAGGCACCCAGGAATCAGTGCGGTGACAACCTCGCAGAAGAGGAGGTCTGGACTGCTTCGGCTGCAGGCAGACCCAATGAAGACTGAGAACTGAGAGAGGTGAGCTGGCAGATCCAATGAGGACAGAGAGGTGAGCTGTTCTCGCAGGACATTCATTGCACGGGCTCAGGGCTCATTCAGGAGGTAGGTGTTTTGTTGGCTGGCTGGATTGCTCCATTTCACGGGTGGTTTTGGTCGCTGGATTGCTGCTTCCGGAGGTTTTGGTTCATTCATTGAACGGGTGGGACATACAGCAGGTAAGTGTGTGTGTGTGTGTGTGTGTGTGTGTGTTTCAGGAGGTTTTGGTTCGTTTGTTGAACGGGTGGGACATACAGCAGGTGTGTGCGCGTATGTATGTCAGTGTTCTTTTCTTTATCTAGGCTGATATGGTTTGCTTTCTGTCGGGGTGTGTGTGTGTGTGTGTGTGTGTGTGTGTGTGTGTGTGTGTGTGTGTGTTTATATATGTCAATGTTACAACTTGTAAATACAGTCGATATTTGTTTTAACTGAAAGACTGTGATGGTATGAGACATAACAAGACAACCGCTTCACTTTCACTGTGACATTGAATAAAAAGATTTAAAGGAAAACTGTAATTTTATAAATGACATGCCACATATTTCATGTGCAGAGTTATGCTGTTTCTCTATGGCAAAGTAGCACAGTCAGCAGTGCACTAAGATTATTGCATCTAAGAGGAAAGAAAAAATGTATTCCTTGCTTGGATCTTAGAGTAAGATGGCTGCCTTTTCTCTGCTTCTGACAAAATAGTTATTCCCTCACATTCACATAACTGTTTACACGCACAATGTTTTTATAATCTGAGTTTGAAGAGCTCTTACAGTTCCAAGGAGAAGAGTGATGCACCCATTGATTATATGGAATTTCCTACAGCAGAATGAGGTCTTTCTGAAGACCAGATTATTGTAGAACTGCACCTGCTGTGTCAACAAGTCCTTATGCTCCTGTGCTGGCAAATGAGTACTAAAACAAGTGCATATTTCCCAGTGTGTACTAGCAATCAATAATGGAAATAACTGTTTATTTTGGAAGTTATTGTTACAATTTAAAACGGGTTAGGGGCAGTCTTCAGAAACACAAGCAGGTGAATCATGATTTATAGAAAAAAAAAACTGCATGGAATCATAATTGCATGAAATCCAAACTAATCAAAAAGCATAGCAGTCAGAAAGTAAACAGATGTAAAATAAATTCCCTTGTATATTCAAGAGGCAAAGAGGAAAAATTAAGATTTTGCATCTATCTCTCTCTTTTGTTAAAATAATAACAGCTGGTAAGCATACAAAGAGTGCATTAATGTGGCACATCATTTTGTGGCACCCAGAATAACACAAATTGCTGTCTGCAGAACCACCACGTAATTTAGCAAATCATTACTTAACATGTATCTACTCATTACTATAGTGTGCATAGGGAATACATATGTTATTTTCTAGGGATTATGGACACAAATCTGAATATTATGTCCACATGATAAAACTAGCATTCATAAGACTGTAAATGCAAAATGAGTTGAAAACATATTTTACATGGTTTCAGGGACCGTGTACCCACATGTGGGGGGCACTGCTCCCCACACAACCCTGCCAAATACTATAATTGACTCAGAGGTCAAATTTACTTATTGAAAAAGTAAATACTATTTTTAAGTATCTCATTTTTTCTTTCTTCTCACAATATCAGGTTATCAGTGGCTGCTGGTGATATAAGACTGCAGCCACCCCCCCCCCAGCTGTGACCGCACAGTGGAACATTCCTAGATTTCCTTCTTCCATAACATAATCCGGACTGCTGCCTTCCCAGTCCAGATTCAGGAAGAAAACTGCTAATTCTCCAGAAGTCTATGCGGTTAGCACCGCATAGAATGGTCTGCAGTCTTGAATGAGCAACAGGAACCGGGAATCAGAACTGTGCATTCCGGTGGGTTGCTGCCTTGAAGTTAACTGTCTGATTATGGGTTGCTGCCTTAGAGTTGTTAAATGTCTGATTATTGCTGCCAGGAACAAAGCTGATGCTTTGTCTGATTATGGGTTGCTGCCTTAAAGTTGTTAAATGTCTGATTATTGCTGCCAGGAACAAAGCTGATGCCTTGCCATGAACGGAGTTAGTTAAGTTAGCTGTCTGATTATTTATTTATTTTGAACATGCTGCAATAAACGGAGTTAACTGCCTTGCTGTGCTGCCAAAGCTGATGCCTTGCCGTGAATTAGTTGTTAGCTGTCTGATTATTTAGTGTGTGTATTAACTGCTTTGCCTTTATTTTGAATGAACAGGATATGGAGAGTTAACGATCAGGAAGTGTGTGTGTAAAATGCCCCAGTTGCAGAGATCAGGCTTGAACCCTGTACCTTGCATGCATGTAACAAGAGCCTGAATTCCCTACCCACCCCCATTGGTGAAATTTTCAGATTATTTTTGCCTCATATTTTGTTCTGTTCCTCATAACATCTGTGGTTTCTCAGTGTTTAAATCCTTGCAAATTAGATGGTGCAGTGGTAGCATTGTGGCCTCACAGCTACAGTTTTGCTGGTTTGATTCTTGACTGGGGTGCCTTCTGTATAGAGTCTACATGTCCTATGTGGGTGTCCTCCCATGTTACAAAGACTTGTGTCTGCATTATTTCTCCCTGGGCCTCTGCTGAATATTGTTTTTTGTTCCAGGTCAGACTTTCCTGGTTAACAAATGTTAAATAAATAAAATTGACAAGCATTTGATTTTCAGACTTCATATTCTTCAGAAAGTACATAGTAACACACAACCTTTTATTCTAGCAATTTTCTAAGCTTTTAAGATGAATATTTGAAATTTGTCCCTATTTTTGGGACTGTATTCCCCCATTATTGGCTTTGTCCAGGTTTTTTGTGCTAAGGTTGAGAGCTATGGTGAGAACTGAATTCACTGAATGTTTGAGGGCTGTATTACCCCATTACTGGGTTTGTCCAGGTCTTTTGTGCTAAGAGGCTGACAGCTATGGTGAGAACTGAATTCACTAAATGGTAGCCATTTAAGTTTCAGTCTTCCGTTCTTTCACAAAACAGCTGATTTGGCATAGTGGTATGTTACTCTGAGTGTTTTGCACAGGGATCTGGGTTCAAGACTGGGCAGTAAAATATATGGTGGTAACACAGCATTTTTTTTATTCTAGCAACTTTCCAAGATTATACAAGCAATGTTTAACATGTGCCTGGTTTTTGGGCTTTTGTCCCCCCACCCAATAAATGTTGGCTTTTTTTCAGATTTCTTGTGTTGCGAAGTTGAAAGATACAGTTGAGTATCAAGTAGATTTTGCAAGTAGCTAAGAGCTGCAGGGGAAGAGAAGTTTAGTGCTGCTTATGCTGAGTCTTCTTGTATTGTTAATAGCACAACTGGTAGTGTATTTGCTTTTGATGCAGAAGGCTGTGGGTTCTACTCCCACAGGAGTTGGATGCTGCCGTACTAAGAATGTCCTCTTTGGCGAAGATACCTAGTAACTATGCAGCTGTTATCAGTTTGCCATCCATTTCCTATTGCAATATTACTAGCTTATTTTTTAATGTAATATAGGCAATTTATTGCTCAGGTGCAACAGGTACTTTATAGATGAAACAATGAAATATAAAGTTGTTTGCTAGCAGCAACCTCTTTGTTAGTTACAGATCCCTTTAATGTGGAATTATTTAGATGACTTACTTCTGCAGAGATTGTGCATATTTACTGATACTGGTAGATTGTGTAAGCTAGGGTAGAATTTTTTATGATGGAAATGTTCTCAGTTGGGCAGTTTTGTCATTACTGGTGCCTGCATTTTGTTTCATTGTTTACTGCAAAAATGTTCAAAACAAATTTAAAACACCCTCTAACAACTGTACTGTATTATACAAGGAATATAATTTAATACAATCAGGAAGGTGTATCACACAACATGTGTGTTTTGTGTACAAGGGGCCTATCATTTGAAAACAGCCCAAAGTTAATCTTTATACTACCCAAATGTATTTTCTTTGAATGTGGATTTCAATGCTATTTCAATGAATGTGAGTTTCAAGGGCAGAGTTTTAATGCTAAGTCTATTTTCATTGTGAGACTGCATTGCTTTATTCAGCAGATGTCTTAGTGTTTGTGCTGTAAAATACAAAATAAAAGTTTCAAATGAAATACAAATCATTGTAGAAGTAAAGGACTATGCACATTGCAGTGGTTATGGTAATTGGGGTGAAATAGTCAAGTAATGGGACATTGGAATGGCTGCAAGGGGTGGCTCCATTCGACCATGATTTTGTGAGGGGGAAGGATGGTAAAGTCAGACAGCCCCGGCTCGGTTGAACTATACCTCTCAACTGTCCAGATTTTCACAGAATTAATAGCTTTTTGCTTCTTATTTTTGGTTTGTTCCTCATAAAATTTGTGGCTATCTGGCAAATCATTTAGGAATTAAGTCACTAAATAATGATGGACATTGAGTTTCAGACTTCATAACCTTCAGAAAAATGCATTTTAAAGCAAGACCTGTTCTATCAACTAAGTTTATACAAGATCAATTTTTTGTACTGTTTGTATGTTTCCCCAATATATTTGGCCTTGTCCAGATTTCCTGTGTTAACAGGTTGAGAGGTACATGCAAATTGCTTTATAGAATTGGGCATATCCAAACCTCCCAACTGTCCCCAATTTTGGCTCAAAATGTTGCTCTCCCTCTAATAATCCCTCTGCAAAATGGCAATTTTGGAAGAAAACGTGGAGAGTTTACAATTGATAAATAACTGTAATAATCAGAATTATAGATAACTTTTATTTCAGAAATGCATGTAGATTCGTTTATTTTGTCAGCTGCTCAATCTAACAGTACTAATATTAAAAAGTGTCCCTTTGACAGGTTCCAGGTTGTATTGTGTGGCTATTTTATATTTTTGCATCACAATTTTGGTCCATTTTTCATAAAATTGTGGTTTTCTGGCAAATTAGTAGCAAATCATTAAAGACTGAAGTTAGAAAATAATGATAGACATTTGAGTTTCAGATTTCATACCCTTCAGAAAATTCATACTAATGCAAGACCTACTATTCTATTAGAAAGTTTATAAGAGCAATCTTTAAATATTGTCCTTATTTTTGGCCCCTTTGTCCCGCTTCTGTGTATGGCTTTGTCCAGATTTCTTGCTCTGCAGTTGAGAGGGATGAAAAATGTGTCAGGGCCATCACCATCAGGCAGAGACATTTCAAATTGTGACATACTTGTTGTACCCCACTCCCCCATGTAGTGACTCTGGATGTGTCCAAGCAAGGCAAGGAGCAGTTATGCAGTGTAACTGTGCAGAGTATCCCCCCATCCAAGGTAGACACAAGTACTACAGTGCTTTTCATCTGTCCTTGCTTGATTTTGCAGAATGTTCTGGTTTTCTAACATATTTTTATACTGTTGATTAGGCTTATTATTCAAAAAGTGCCCATTGCTCTGTGTTTAATTAGCAATGCTTTCATGACTATCAGGTAAGCTTGTCTGAGAGTGTAAGATGCAAGTAAGCTTACTGTTAAAGAATTACCAACATTGAAAGCCTTTTTGTTGTTGCCATGCAGAGAATACTTACATAACTAGATAACATATACGCCTTGGGTATTAAAATACATATGACAGTATTTGTAATAAAGAACAGAATAACAGTATTTTAAGAAGCTCATTACCTTTCTTGGAGACTTGCAGTCATCTTTGCAGGCTTTACCCATAAACTAAACAGAACGCCAAGCTATCATGTGTGGTCTATAACCTGTGCGGTAATCCTTTAAGCAATTTATCTTGAGCTTATTGCTTGTTTGCTGTTCATTGTTTACTTTGATCATGTTTTCCCAATGAAACAAGTAGATAGTTGCTGTCAGGCAGCAGGTCTTTTTTGGATAAGAAACATTTTTACAAGTGTGGGTATCACAGAGATTGCTACTTTCAGCATGTTACTTGGTACTTCTTATAAAGCTAAATATAAATTATAAATAAAACTGCAGTGCAAGGAGAAGTGGTTTGAGTTGAGTGCTGCTTGTTTTTCTTGTACTTGATTTTGACTGGCATTCCAGTAATGTATTTAAAAAGTAATTTATTTTTTCATGCCTCACAACCTTTTTGTTTCCATCTAGATATTAACTAAGCTGTCATGCAGCCATTACATTGAAATATTTTTTTTCTTCTACACTTCACATTGTCTTGATTGGACTCTCATAATGACGGTTTGTCACCCAGGGCAGCGTATTTAATTAAAGTTCCAGTTTTTGTGGTTTTGAGCATAACTCCTTCCCATTCTAGTTGGCCACACCCCTTCCCACTGGCCCCACCCATTCAGCTGTCTCCTGCAGCCCCCCTTCGATTTGAAGTCACCAGCCGCCACTGTAATTTTGGCATTGTATCGAATAGACATTTTGGGACATGGCTATCGCTTGCCAATAATATTTATGTTACCCTGTTTCTACAGCATTACTAATCTGTACTTTCATTTTTAAAAATATTTAGTTTCTTTGCACCAAATCATATTATTTTCCACTTGTTGTGGAATATCAGCTTTCACTCACTGGATGACATCATGAGCTTATTTGGACCTCCTTTCCTTAACACACGTTCTTCCATCAGCAACAACCACCCCATACAAATCCATCAACACCGACCACCCCATCCAATTTGGGCCAATCAATCAGGGATACTTTATAAATATTCACATTATTAACTTGGAACTAACATGATTAACATAAGATGAACTGTATCAGTATATATTGTCCAAGGAATACAGTTTCTGTACTTGTAATGTACGGCATATAATTGCTTTAACCCTCATCATTTGTAAGTAAATCAAACATTATATGAAAAACACAGAAACTGTAATGAATTATTAGGACAGTTATGGTGCCTGAAGTCACAGATGTATAGTCTTAAATAATAATGAACTATAAGTCGTGATGAAAAAAAATCTGAGAAAACCATTCCCTAAAATATTTTATTTTTGCATGTCTGTTACTTCATTCCTTATGGTTAACCAGCTTTTGCACATTTCAACACCTTTGATGTTCAGTGTCATCATCATCTCATTTAATTTGTGGAATGGAGCGCTTAGCAATGGTCAGATCAACAAATCACAGCAGGTAAACCTTCTCTTGAGTTGTTACGATGGTCCTGGAAAGCATAGAATGCATATAGTCTGTGAAGTCCTGTTGTATTTTTTCCATAAAATTGTTGTACCGCTTGAAGACTACTCACAGGAATGGGATGCTTTTCCATGTATTACAATAATATGAAGAAGAGACTCACTACTATTTAATTTCTATGGTCCCTTCATGATCTCCTGTCTCATTAAGTGGCAGAATTATGAGCATATGTCCATCAGCTAGTTGTACTCCAGTAAAGATCCCTCCACAAATACTCTGTCTGATGGGGTCCTGACTGGCCTTGTGACTAATTCCACCCCACCATGTAACCTTGTGCATCTTTGTAGTTTGGATCTTTGGAGAGGGGTTCCTCACAACATTAATATAGATGTCTTATAACAAGTCAGACATATCTTTAAAAGTGGCACTAAATGGCAGGGTGGCGATGACAGTCTGGCAATGCAAACTGTATAGTCATGACAAAGGATAAAATGTAATTATTTTGTATAAAGATGCAACAACCATTTCTCTCAAATTGGACTATAAAATGTATTTAAAAAATATGGGCAAGGAAGGTGTCTGGATTAAAAAATGACTGCTTACATCTTTGAGGTTTAGCAGTTAGTTATATCATCAGTGCTTTATCTGACTTTGTTTCCATACAGATCCTCAATCCTAGACTGTTAACAAAAAACTGACTCTAACTTATTGTTTATGCAAATGTAGGGATACTTAAATGAAAGAATATGTATACAAAATCTTAATGCTTTTTACAGTCTATTTAAATTCCATCTTCCAAAGAAACATGTTATTAGAATAGCAGCCTCTCATATTTCTTCATCAGTCATAGCATTAGAAATTGTTTAACATTAGTAGATCAATAGGTTAGATAGCAAGAGAAAGTAGGGGAATGCAATTTTGTTGTTGAAGATGAGCATATGCCTAAATTGCATATATATAAATCAATAGAATAGTGGATATCATCTATGAGCATTAATTCTTGGGAGTGGTATTAATTTACATTTGCTCATTTTACTAGTGTATTCTCATCACATACAAAGTATAAGAATTAAATACATGTTGACTAAACAGGAAACACGCTAAGAACTGTCTTTCACGCAATTTGGTTTTGTGAAAGGTAGATCATGCCTGCTCAACCTGGTTGATTTCTTTGAGTCAGTCACCAGAGCTGTGGATGAGGGCAAGGCAGTTCATACAACCTACCTCGATCTGGCCAAGGTCTTTGATACCATTCCCCACTCAGGAATTATTGATAAACTCACCAAACTAGGCATCAACCCCTATATCACTATGTGGGTTACAAATTGGCTCACAGATAAAACCCACAGTGTGAAAATAGTGGACTCCAAGTCAGACTGCCGACCAGTCACTAGTGGAGTCCCATAGGGATCGGTCCTGGGTCCTCTCCTGTTTGGCATCTACTTCTCAGATGTCCGGGCCAACACGGAGGGACTCTGGCTTACCAAGTTCGCAGATGACTGCAAGCTGGGAGCCATTATTAACTCCCCAAGTGATGTAGACATCCTACAGAAAGGCCTCACAGAGACCATTGACCAGTGTCGAAATTAAGCTTAATGCCAAAAAATGTGTCACCATCCCCTTTGGGAAAAACTCAATGCCCACTAATTACCAGATTGATGGGAGCCCACTAAACACTGAAGGCATTATAAGAGATCTGAGGACACAGGTAGACAGCAACCTCTCCTTTGACCACCACATTGCCACTGTGGTCAGAAAGTCCTTCTATGTGGCACATCTCATTACCAAGGGTTTTAAAAGCATCCAAGAAGAAAGAGGTCATCATCTCTCTCTACTCTTCCCTCATTAGGCCAGTCGAGTAAAAAGCCCCATTTGGCCTGCACCTTGCTAGACACATGCAACAGCTGGAAAGTCCACAAAAGTACCTCACAAAGAGGATTCTAGGCCTTAAACACATGTCCTACATGGACAGACTCAAAAAACTCCAGCTATTCTCTGTCTCATATCGTCTGCTAAGAGGTGATCTCTGCTTGGCTTACAAAGCCATGTCTGACCCAGCTCTGTTAGAAATGCTACATCTAAAGAAATCTAAATCCGTCCGGACCACATGCTCCAGAGACCTCCACCTCATTACCACAATCAACAGAATATGCTGGAGGGGCAGGTTCATTACCCAGAGACTGTCCATGCTCTGTAATAGACTTCACATACATGTCAAGCAGAGCACCTCATTGGCCCTCTTCAAGAGAAATCTTGATGTGTGGATGGGAAATAGAAAGTTCACGTCGGGGATCACTGCAGTGGCTCTACTTGATAGAGGTACTGGAAACTAACGTCGGGCGGCACGATACCAACGCACTTCTATGGGCTAGGCTTGTAAAAGCTCCATGGCCATTAGCCTACACACCTATGAACCTATGAAGTGTTTAGTATGAATACTATTTAGTGATATGAGTATCTAATATTGTTATGTATTTGTAGGACCTATTAATAGGAAATTAAACCTCAGACTACTGCGTTAAAAGCATGCACTATTATGTGGTCCTAATAATGGAACAATATGTTATTGTTCTCACACATTCCCAAAATACAGTATCTTCTTGTCTTTAAGAATATGAATATTTACACTTGCTAATTTAATTGATCATTTGCTAAAATACAAAAGGAAAGGTGAATCATTTCATAATAATTGAGATATATGCCAGACTGTAGTGAACTGTAATAACTGCCAGACTGCAGTGAACTTCAATAACTGCATGAGATTCTTATTATTTTTCACTTGCATTTTTGTCTATTCACAACTAATGTTCATCCATGGCCTTATCCCATCATTTACCTGGTCATGTTCAAATAATGTGAATTTCTAATAAGCACTTTGAATCAGAATGTCATTTTTTAACATACATCACAGAACACATAGGATTGGAATAGATATTAACTCGGAATGAACTCAACCAGAGTTTGACTACAACTAGAGTTTTTCTTTTTACTGTTTTAGTAAGGCAATAACATTTTCTATACAAACAGAATAAAATGGGTTATGCTTCATTTTTTGGCATTCCTACTTTTCACTTAAGATAATGTTAAACCAATACAAGTTCAGGTTTTAGTTAATACATCTTGTATTAATGCACTGGGTAGGGTCTATATTATGTCACTGAAACAGCATAATAACGAATGCCATTTCAGCAGCACATAAACCGTGAAATACGAATACAGTGAAAGCCCAGGTCAGCCCTTGGCCATCACTGTGACATTACCCTGTACCCCACTGTAGTGCGATCTTTGAGTTGGTATATTTAGTTAGGGGGTGTGTGGGAGGCACAGCCTCCCACATTGAGGGGTGGGGGGTAAAGCCCCCCACTTTGAAATGTTTTAAATTGTGTGTCATATATTTTTGGGAAAAATAAATCGGTGACCTGGACTTACGCTATATTCGTATTTCGTGGGTTATCTGTCACTATAACAGCATTCTTTTTTATTCCATTTCGACAACATAATATAGACCCCACTGGGAAATATACAAGACTCTACAAAAATGCATAAGATGATGATAAAATAGATTCACTTTTACAAATGGAATCATCAAAGGTATATTTCATATACACGTGTTGTAAGTGATTTATTTTTTCATCAACAGCAATGAACAAAAGTAAACGAAAGAGGATAGATACATTTCTACATCAGAACACTATCTAGTGCAAGGCATATTCCTTGAACCCAAGTCTTTATTACAATGTTATCACAATAACCATTTTGCATTACTAGAGGCTATTTCCTTTAGAAATCAGGTAGTCTTACCCGGATTGGGAGATAAGTATTGCCATAGCAAGCAGAAATGATAAGCCAGCACCGAAGACATTGGAAACTCTTGATAAGCTGCACAGCATATCTTTTGCAATCAGTAAGGATGAGCAGTGAAAAACCTCTAGAACCTGTAAGGGCAGGACAAAGTTCATGTTTAGTAATTCATTCTTTAATGCATTACTGCTTAACAACTGACATATCCTGACAAAAAAATGTGAAACATCTTCAGCCTCTAGGTAACTGAAGGACATTTATTGACCATTCTAAGAAAGAAATAAGCTCAAAATGTACAATGTGAAATAAAGCAGCATTGTTTAACTGTACCTTTATTTAACTGGAAAAGAATGAATACATCTGTTATGTTTTTTCTTAAAAGGATGAAACAGAAACTGAAATGTAGTGGACTGCAAACAGTATAAACTAATGCTGATAACAGTTAGTACTTCTAATAATTTGCATAGCAGAATGCTGAGTAAGAATGCATGGAAATGCTCCAGCCACCGGACTGTAAAAAAGAAGTGGATGTATGAGTATACAGTACTGTGATTTTTTTCCCATTGTAATATCATCTCAGAAATCATGAAAAAATGTTCTTGTCATAATTCATGTTCCAAAAAGCGAAGGAACTTCCATTGGAAATTTAGCAAAGAAAATGCCATATTTGTTTACTTTGACTGAGTGTTCATTTTGTACTTAATTTAGTGATTCTGAAAATAAAATTCTAACTTTCTGGTCTCTCCCTCCCCCCACACACGCACACATACACTGACATATGCAGTCGAGACACTTCTTACATTGTGTTATTTTTGGAGAGTTCTGAGATAAATATGGGCCAGCACACTTGATTATGATAGCAGCATCAACCTGCCATCTACTGGTCTTAGAAAAAAAGGCAGGGAAAATAAAGTGCCTTAGTGCAGTAAGTTAATGTTTCATGATATGAATTTATACTACTGATTAGAGATGCTGAAAAAGTTTCATTTTGTTATTAAAACAATAGCAAAACCATTACAGGAGATTGATGAAATGGTGAGTACCTCACCTTTCAACATTTTAGGAAGAGAACAGGATCAGAGATTTAACTCTTTAACGCTTAAGTGATATGGAATGTCAAACCTCTAGTAGTCTACAGACATCTTGCATTCCAAAACATTTTCTAAACCATAAAAGTAAAAAGGATAGGACAAACAAAAGAAAATGTTTTGTGAACAATAAAAGGTTCTACAACTATACACATTGCAATGTTATCAGTCAGAGGTATTGTTTGCAGTGATAATAGTGCATTCATACTCCTTCCATAAATACTATAATATACAGAAACCCAACATTATATTTTTGCCAAATGTTCACAATGTGGTGTATCTTGTATACTGTATAACCTCTATCGACATATATTGTTAGAACATTTTTGTTAACAAGAAATGTGTTTTCACATGACAACAAGAAATTCCTCTAAGAGTGCATGTTTATTGAGATATTTACAGAAATATGAAAACATATGCTTCATTATATAATTAGCAGTATAAATATAACTGAATATTTCTCAAGATGGGCAACTTACAGTGCAAATTTGAAAGACATTTTTCTTCAGCATCTAAGGTTTCACCTGTTGTTATGCAACAGTTTGTAAGTCACTTGTTTCCTGAAGTACTGAATACATATGGAAATATTGTTTAATTTCATAATTACTAGCAGACAACTAACAATATACCAGGTATAATGTGATATAAATGCATACTGACCCCACCATGGCATATCACACCATACCCCTCAGTAACATGTAGGGCTCTCAGTTATGGAAATATGAACATTGATATGAAAATATGAATAATAAGTGATGAAGAATCTTAGTTTCATTTTGTTAACAACTCCTTGTACTGTCTAATGCTGCCTATTATTAGCTGGTAAGTCATTTTAGTAAATGAAGCCATTCCCAAAAAGTTCTGGATGCCATAAGGAGCTATGGGTGTGAATTGGAAATATACAAAAAAGGCACTAGAGGCTTGAATGAGTTAAATAAATTTACCTTCAGTCTGCTTTCCAGAACCTTCCTTATCAACACAAGTTCATGCCTTTCATAAAAACTTAGTGGTTTTATCTGTAGCAACTTTCACATGGAACGTTATACTTAAGATGACCGATTAGTTTTCCCTTGGAGTCCTCTTGTCGGCATTCCTTGTTCCCTTTTCGCATAACCATTTGGACAACTAGTAGCCTGTATAGCAGAAGCCAGCTAAAGCCCGGAGAACATCAACACTTTAGACTATAATTATGCATTAAATATTTTAATCCTGCTGACATTCACTGACCTCTCCAAAACCCACTAAACAATACAAAATTCAATGATTCTGTGGCTAACTGACATCTCCACTTCTCCATTATAGGAGTGCAATCAGACTGCACTCCATTTTGGGACCTGGAAATTACTTAGCTGTTCCAGTTAATGACGCACCATTTCTTATAGCTGTAGTTAAGTATTATGTAGTGTACTGTAGCAATAAATTACTATGTGCAGAAAAGAATTATAGACACCCTTAGGCCAGTTTTTGTTTATGAAAATTAGACTCAGTCTGAGTTCTTAGAAAAAAGTTATTAAGGTCATCTTGATATCTTAGTGAAATTAATGCAAGTGTAGTACATACACCAAGGAATGATCAGGGCACAAGAAAGAGTGTAACCTTAGTCTAGACTAGTTAGAGGATCAGGTTTGCATCACTTGCATCAAATAGCAGGATGATAGGTAATAGACGACTACGA